>NC_069505.1:366244120-366504120 GCF_027579735.1 Bombina bombina | reverse complement strand
AAAATAAATGAATTAGCCAACTTAAGTGCGTGAATTCTGTCCATGATTTCATCATATGGAGTCTCCCTTTGAAGTGAATTTTCCAGTTCCTCGAACCCAAATACGCTGCGGTAGTGACAGGAATAATGCACGAGATTGGTTGAATAAGGAAGACCTGCTGAATAAATTCTTTTTTAACAGTCCTTCTAATCTTTTATTCATAGGATCTTTGAAAGCGCATCTGTCCTCAATAGGAATAGTTGTGCGCTTAGCTAACATTGAAACCGCCCCCTCAACCTTAGGAACCGTTTGCCATGTGTCCTATCTGGGGTCGACAATGGGGAACATTTTCTTGAATATGGGAGGTGGAACAAAAGGTATACCTGGCTTTTCCCACTCCTTAGTCACTATGTCCGCCACCTGCTCGGAAAGGCATCAGCGTGCACTGGAACCTCTAAGAATTTGTCCATCTTGCACAATTTCTCTGGCATTACCAGAGAATCACAATCATCTAGAGTAGTTAGGACCTCCTTAAGCAGGGCGCGGAGGTGTTCTTACTTAAATTTAAAAATCACTATATTAGTGTCTGCCTGCTGAGAAACTTTTCCTGAATCAGAAACTTCCCCTTCAGACAGGTCCTCCCTCACTGCTATACTCAGATTGATGTGAGGGAACAACTGGTAAATTGTCCTCAGCGCTAACCTGCTCATCTTATGTATTTAAAAACTGAGCAATCACGCTTTCTAGAATAGGATGGCAGTTTGGATAATAGATTTGCTAAAGAATTATCCATCACTGCAGTTAATTGCTGCATAGTAACCAGCATTGGCGCGCTAGCTGTACTAGATATCGCCTGCGCGGGCAAAACTGGTATTGACACAGAAGGAGAGGATGATAAACTATCCCCACTACCTTCACATGAAGAATCATCCTGGGCAATCTTATTAAATGTGACAGTACTGTCCTTACTTTGTTTGGACGCTATGACACAATTTGCACAAAACATTAATAGAGGGAACCACTTTGGCTTCCATACATACACAGCATAAGCTATCTGAAGGTACAGACATGTTAGACAGAATATGGCAGGCTAATAATGCAATAAAAACGTTTTTAAAGAAAAGCGTTACTGTCTCTTTAAATAATAAACAAGCACACTTTATTTCTGAAAGTTTGAAAAACTATGAAGGCAATGTCCGATTTTTACAAAATTTGCACCCCAGAATCTTAGTGCCTTGAAAGTATTGCACACCAAGTTTCAAGACATTAACCCTTAAAATGAGCAAACCGGAGCTATTTGTTCAAATAAACAATTTTAACACACAACAATCACTGCCACAGCCTTGCTGCGGCTTTTTACCTTCCCTTAAAGTGATCCAGCACTGAAATAAACCTTCCTGAGTCCGTTTTCTTTACCCACAGGACCCTCAAATGAAGCTGCATGCACTGCCAAGTAAATAAACTGCGCAATTGAGGCGCGAAAACAGGGCCTCCTTCATCTGCATTACCAGAGTGAAGGGGCCTTTCTGACTGAAGTAGTAGTCTAACTAGATGCCAGGCGAAAAAAACGTTCCCAAAAGTGCTTTTATAACACAAAAAAACACTCTAAATGTCCAATAAATCTGATAAAAACCAATTGATTTAACCCACAATAGTGTCAACCAGTATAGAGCCCATTTATAAGCCTTAATCTGTTATGAATCTAAGAAAATGGCTTACCGATCCCCAAGAGGGAAAATGACAGTCTTCTAGCATTACACAGTCTTGTTAGAAATATGACTAATCGTACCTGAAGCAGATAAGTCTGCAAACTGTTCCCCCCAACTGAAGTTCTCTAGGCTCAACAGTCCTGCGTGGGAACAGCAATTGATTTTAGTTACTGCTGCTAAAATCATACTCCTCTTTTAACAGAAATCTTCTTCATTTTCTGTTGTAGAGTAAATAGTACAAACCGGCACTATTTTAAAATAACAAACTCTTGATAGAAGAAATAAAAACTACAACTAACACCACAAACTCCTCACCATCCCTGTGGAGATGCTACTTGTTCAGAGCGGCAAGGAGAATGACTGGAGGGGCGGAGCCAGAGGGGGGACTATATGGACAGCTCTTGCTGTGTGCTCTCCTTGCCATTCCCTGTAGGGGAGGAGAATATCCCACAAGTAATGGATGACGCCGTGGACCGGACACACCAATGTTGGAGAAATATATATAGTTATATGAGATGTGAATCTGGGATGGCTGTAGACATTTAAATTGTATCTGAGTTTAAAGCTTTTGAGGTAGTTTCCTAAAGAAATTACTCATAGTAAACCAATATATACTGTGGGTTATCTAATACGCATAGGAGCAGAATGGTATGGAGACCTTTGCATATGTTAAGTGAAGAGGCATAAATCAGGGTGAAATAGATAATGTAGCCTAGACAAAGGACAATCACATATACCACCCAAGGGAGACAGAATGTAGCAACAGTTAGGATACATCATAATAACTATGCTGAGTGCCTTAACATTTAAATAGCTAGTACATAATCAATCACTTAGTAACATAAAAGAGTTTAAGATTTTACAGGAGCTTGAGGGCAAGGAGCTATATACATACTATACAGATGGTAGAGGCTTTATAATTCTGTTCCATGGCTATATTATTCAGGGTAGTGGAACAAATGGCTCTGGTATGGCAGCTAGCACCATCCGTAATATAGATATATAGGGGACATTAGGGGTTACAGGCTTATATGTCTATGGCGTGGGAAGAGGAAATGAGAAACAATCAGTTAACTCTACTTTGACAAGAGGGACACCTATAGCATCAAGGTATCACTAAAAACAGCCTAGTGATTTCAAGGAAATACTATAATAACAAATCGTTAAGGTATATTGAACTAATACAACTAGCGTCTATCAAACACAGGGACCTATGTCAATGCTATCAAGGTCAATGCTATATAGGTTTGTAAATATATACTGAGCAAGAAACACAAGCTCATTGCCGCCATTCAAACTAGAGCATGTGTTAAAATACATGTATATGACTATAACATATGACATAGCAAGTGATGAAATACCTATCAGGGTAGATAAAATCATTACATCAGAATGGTACAAACTATGAATAACGCTTATGTAGTTTACATCTATCATCATAGAAAGGGAGACCTGTGTCTCAACTGTAACCATGAATAATAATATTATACTGTAACCTTACTAGTGTAACGTTCAGTCATTTTAATAACTTACTACTTAACAGTTGCATAGAGCACAATAAATTGCCTAATAGAAAGAACTTGTATATCAGGGTATCAGGCCTTCATATAGAGTAAATGCCATATACTGTCTCATATATCATCTCTTAGTCTTTGTTGTGGCATAGACTAGCAAGTGATCATAGCAAACAGCTAACAGAACACATATCAGACCTAAACCCTGCATGTCCCGTAGCTGTCAGAACAGCTCTGTGATGTCCTCATCCCACACCGGCTCGAGCCACAAGGGACCTGTTCTCCGTATCGATGATAGACTCAGTTAGCTGGCAGGGACAGCTTGAGGAGTGTGCCAAGTGTATGCCAGCATTATCTTCAGGCAAAATCAAGCAAAGTATCATAGCCACTTCTCCCT
Organism: Bombina bombina; assembly: GCF_027579735.1. Classification (NCBI taxonomy): domain Eukaryota; kingdom Metazoa; phylum Chordata; class Amphibia; order Anura; family Bombinatoridae; genus Bombina; species Bombina bombina. The sequence continues at coordinate 366,500,521 of NC_069505.1, read as the reverse complement.
CCGGTTTCGTTATTGACAATTGTTTCTGAGCATATGCTAAAGATGGCATCTCCTCATACATGTGCACGGCAGTTGTGTATAAAGTTTCCTCGGGCACTGGTATCACTTGTACAAACGGTGAAGTGGAGAGAGCTGATGAATGACACGTTTCGAAGGGTCCCTAGCCCACCGCTATCCTGTCAGGGTTTTTTTCTAGATTACCCTGGATGTCGCCTGTAGTCGCCATATAGCTCCTGGCACACTGAGCAGAATCTGTGGTCTCGGCTGCATGGATCAGCTGCGCCGCAAGGGCTGATAGTAAAAACCTTAGATCATCTTTCAGGCGCTTAAAGTGCTGGTCTAACAGTTGTTGGCCACAATGCTCCCAATTTTCTAGAGCTTCTAGGGCTTCAATATCAGCGGTATTGTTGTAGTAATGGTGTCGTCTGAAATCTCCACATGGCACAGCGTGAAAGTAATCAGCAGTATTATGTTCATTAGGTATAGAGTCTTCGGTTTTATGAAGTGTACCACAGATAGAACTAGCTTTCCTGAGTTATATATGAAAGGTTTGGGCTCTCAAAATAATAATTAAAGCGTATATTAATATCTAGGAGCCCGGAGCTGTATAGATACACGTCTTGCTGTCTCGGTAGTTGGCTCCGCCCCCAAAGTCATATATTTTAATACTCTTAGGCAGCAAATCAAACACAAGCTAAAACCACTGGTATAGCTATGTGAGCTCTGTATTTAATTAGCCTTTGCAGAGACAGTGCTAAATATTTTTATCTTAATTGGACATTTAATAATAGATTCTTTAAAAATGATCTCTGCATTCCCCATTAATACACGCACTACATAGCTTAAATTTATACATGCAGATACAAACACTACATAGCATACACTTATACATGCAGATACACACACTTATACATACACACACACACACACTACACAACTTACACTTATACATGCAGATGCACACACTACATAGCATACACTTATACATGCAGATACACACACTACACAGCATACACTTATACATACAGAAACACACACACTACATAGCTTACACTTATACATGCAGATACACACACACACTACATAACTTACACTTATACATGCAGATACACACATACACACTACATAGCATACACTTATACATACATATACACACACACACTACATAGCTTACATTTATACATGCAGATACATACACACACATATAAATACAGATACACACACTACATAGCTTACACTTATACATACAGATACACACACTACATAGCATGTACTTATACATGCAGATATACACACTTATACATACAGATACACACACACACACACACACACACTACACAGCTTACACTTATACATGCAGATACACACACACTACATAGCATACACTTATACATGCAGACACACACACACACTACATAGCATACACTTATACATGTAGATACACACACACACTACATAGCTTACACTTATATATGCAGATAGACACACTACATAGTATACACTTATACATGCGGATACACACACACACACTTAAACTTAAAGATACACACGCACACACACACTACATCGTATTTGGGTTTCTGTAATTGATTGTATGGGGTCCTGGGGTTGGCAAGCATACTAGCTTGCAGTCTGAGGCTGCCACTGTTCGTTACCCTGGTGTTAGCACTGCTCATGGTATAAAACTGAAGGTATGCTAGTATTATCACCAGGGGTTAGATGTCATCACTACCAGAGGTTAGAGGTCACCATTACCTGAGGTCAAAAGGTATACAGCCTTCTTACTCCTGATTAACCCAAACACCATTCCTTTTCCATGGGGAATCTAACAGGTATCTAACCCCGAGAGAAAAGCCAGATGCTTCTAAGTATAGGCCCAATAGAATTAAAAAAAATAAAATTGCATGGGGCAATGCAAGACAGATGACAAGCAACCCGGGGCAGCGGGGCAGACTCCTAAAATCAGGACTGTCCTGCGAAAATTCGGGACAGTTGGGTGGTCAATCTAGCATCTAATAACAAGATCTTCTAGGCATGTCAGAGAGCAGCAATTACCTGCTTTATATCACAAGTGTAACAGTCTGGTTAACTTCCCATATGGAGGTGGTAAGAAAACAGTGAGATCTAATAGTCCATTTTGTAAACACATACAAAAATGAATAAAAAGTAAATAGCATAAAATAAAAAATAAATATAATGGGGATACTCAGTTATGTGAGAAAGACCAACAACACCACTATTCTGATTGGCATTCTTTGTTTCACTGTTTATAAAATAGTTTATTAGAAGGAATTCATTTTCCAACAAATAATGCAAAATAAAGATGGTTAGGATCCCTCTAGAAGGGACATTAGCCCCCCAGAACAGGGGCAAAGCTACCATTGGTGCAGCAGGTGCAGTCGTACCAGGGCCCAAGAACTGGAGGGGGCCCATAATAGCCAGTCTATACATAGTTGTGTACAGAATGTTTACAATCCTTATGCAGGGGAGCCTTTTGTTAGTGCAGGTTGTAGGTCCATCTGTCTATTGATTGATCTATCATCTATCTATCCCCAAAATCATAATACTTTTGCTTTATACTGAGTTACTTTTGGGGAGCCACAAAAAAAATCTTGCACCAAGGCCCTCTGTTGAGTAGGACCACTACTGCCCCAGAAGTTAGATGTTTCTGTGAAAGATTGAGTTTTTAATGCATCACTGACATACAATGCTCATAAGTCAGATATGTCTTTTGTGCTTTACATTCACTACATGAATTGCTCATCTATTAGGGATGTGCATTCAGAAGTTTCGTTAGCTACTGAATGCAGAAGAAGGCCGCGTTTGGCTCTTTTTGGAGCCAGATATCGTCTTGTGAAAGTGCAACACAACTAAGATCTGGATTTGCACAGTGTGTTGCACTTTCACAAGAAAACAATCTAGCTCTGAAAAGAGCTGAATGCAGCAAGCATCTTCCTTCTTTCTAATGAAACTTCCGAACTTACATCCCTTACATCCCTGCCGAACTTACATCAGCCAATAGAATGCAAGGTCAATTCTATTGGCTGATCCAATCAGCCAATCGGATTGAACTTCAATCCGATTGGCTGATTAAATCAACCAATCAGATTTTTCCTACCTTAATTCCAATTGGCAGATAGAATACTATCAGCCAATCGGAATTCGAGGGACGCCATCTTGGATGACGTCATTTTAAGGAACCGTCATTCGTCGTTAGTTGTCGTGCTGGAAGGATGCTCTATGCCGGATGTCTCCAAGTTGGAGTCGCTCCTCGTCGGATGGATGAAGATAGAAGATGCCGCTTGGATGAAGCCTTCTCCCGGTCCGGATGTCCTCTTCTGCCCAGATAGGATGAAGACTTCTGCCGGTCTGGATGTCCTCTTCTGGCCCATCGGATGAAGACTACTGGACGGATCGGATGACCACTTGTGCCCGGCTGGGTGAAGATGGCTCAAAGTAGGGTGATCTTCAATGGGGTAGTGTTAGGTTTTTTTAAGGGGGTATTTGGTGGGTTTTAGGGTATTGGTGTGTTGGTGGTGGGTTGTAATGTTTGGGGGTATTGTATTCTTTTTTTTTACACGTAAAAGAGCTGATTACTTTGGGGCAATGCCCCGCAAAAGGCCCTTTTAAGGGCTATTTGTAATTTAGTATAGGGTAGGCCATTTTATTATTTTGGGGGGCTTTTTTTATTTTATTAGGGGGCTTAGATTAGGTGTAATTAGTTTAAACTTCTTGTAATTTTTTTTCTGTAATTTAGTGTTTTTTTTTTTTTAGTAATTTAGTGTTTGTTTTTTTCGTAATTTAGTTTATTGAATTTAATTGTAATTAATTGTAGGTAGTTTAGGTAATTTATTTAATGATAGTGTAGTGTTAGATGTAATTGTAACTTAGGTTAGGATTTATTTTACAGGTAATTTTGTACTTATTTTAGCTAGGTAGTTATTAAATAGTTAATAACTATTGTACCTAGTAAAAATAAATACAAAGTTGCCTGTGAAATAAATATAAATCCTAAGCTAGCTACAATGTAACTATTAGTTATATTGTAGCTAGCTTAGGGTTTATTTTATCGGTAAGTATTTCGTTTTAAATAGGAATAATTTATTTAATTTTGTTAAATTTATTTAGTTTAAATTAAATTAGATTTAAGTTAGGGGGGTTAGGGTTATGTTTAGACTTAGGTTTAGGGGTTAATACTTTTAATATAGTAGCGGCGACGTTGGGGGTGGCAGATTAGGGGTTGATAAATGTAAGTAGGTGTCGGCGATGTTAGGGCAGGCAGATTAGGGGTTAATTTTCAACAAAAGATACCAAGAGACCAAAAAAATAGGTAATAGAAGAAAATTGGAAAATTGTTTAAAATTGCATGCTCTGTTTAAATCATGACTAAAAACACATTGGGTTACAAGTCCCTTTAATTTCAAGTATATCTCTTAATTTTCAAGTATATCTCTTAATAAGCATAGTTTGTAAAACAAATCGGTAGCTATCAAAGAACCAGGGCCTGTTACAGCATAGGTCAGCTTGACCTGTATTAGTGCATCAGGATTTAGTGTGTGTGATATGAGTATTTGGGACTGGGTGTCTGTGCATGATGTGTGGGGCTTTCTTTGTTTGAGGTGCAGTTAGATTTCTTGCCCAGGAAATTTACACATTAAAACCAGTCATTCCTAAAAAAAAAAAAAAAATAGTCTTCTGAGATTGTCAGCCCCAACATTCTCTCTACACAAAGTAATGACTGTGAACTGAAGGAGGCCAGAAAGCCCTATGTTCATTGCAAAGTTCAGTTATTGGGCTACGTTACTGACTTCCATGCAGACAGATGGGGGGAGCAGAACAGCAGGTCACATACCAGTCTTGGGAAAGATCAACACTAATTTTGGTTCCTTGGACTCCACTCTATGGCCCCTATTTAAGAAAAGTCTTGCGGACCTGATCCGACACTGCGGATCAGGTCTGCAAGACCTCGCTGAATGCACAAGAGCTGCTGGTGCAACGCCGCCCCCTGCAGACTCGCGGCCAATTGGCCACTACCAGGGGGGTGTCAATCAACCTGATCGTACTCGATCATGTTGATTTCTAGCGATTCCTGTCCGCCTGCTCAGAGCAGGCGGACAGGGTTATGGAGAAGCGGTCTTTAGACCGCAGCTCCATAACTTGTGTTTCTGTTTAGACCGCAGCTCCATAACTTGTCTTTCTGTTTAGACCGCAGCTCCATAACTTGTGTTTCTGTTTAGACCGCAGCTCCATAACTTGTCTTTCTGTTTAGACCGCAGCTCCATAACTTGTCTTTCTGTTTAGACCGCAGCTCCATAACTTGTGTTTCTGGCGAGTCTGAAGACTCGCCAGAAACATGGGGCCACAAGCTCCTTACGGAGCTTGTTAAATGCGCCCCACTGCATCTTCCTAAAGAATCAATCTGCATGTTAACACAGGAGCTAACATCACCAGGCTCACACAATTCTGGGACTCCACCTGACAGACTGCTCAGGCCACATTTAATTATTGAGCAGGCTATGCTGGCAAGAGAATAATGAAAAAAAAACTAAAAAAAAAACCTGCGCCTGCATCACCACACCAATAACTATTAAAATGGCTGTGGGTGCCTTAAGATTTTATTATGTTCAACAGGAGGTTCATTTCTGTTTATGATCTGCGCTGGATCAGAATGTTACAGAGGCAGAGAGAGCAGTTCATATTAACTTACAAAACTAAAGTTACCTTACAGTTTTGCTCCCTTTTGGCAGCCTGTAGGAGCGCTTGTTACAGCCACTGCTGTCAAGACCAATATGACTGCCGGACTCACCTCGAGGCCCACATAATGTGTGACCCCACCCCCTTTGCTGTCAGCCAATGGATGGCTGAGAGTTTTTTCCTTGTTTTATAGGATGTCTCTGACTAAACATCCATAAGGAGAGTGAATGGCTTGTGTCAGAATTATCTTAAAGGGGCAGACTGAGCATGTGTAAAGTGCCCTTAGACAGGACAGAGTTATAAAAAAAACTTCCATATATATTGATGTGATTAGTTTTTACTGTTGATTCCCTAGACTACATTCACTTTGGAATGAGAAAACAATGCCTACAGTATTTTCTAAGATTTTTTTTTTCTTTAAAACTTTATTTACATTATTTTAAACTAGCCCTCACCCTCATCCCTGGAATAACATACTAGTTTCCTGGCCCTTAGATTATTGTACATAATTAAGCGACTGTGAATAGCTGAAAATGCTATCTAATGGACAAATAACTGGATTAAAGACAAGGAGCAACATGTTATAGTAAATAGACCACACTCAGATTGGACAAAGTTAATTAGTAGGGTCCCCCAAGGATCAGTACTAGGCCCTGATCTTTTTAATATTTTTAGAAAAGACTTGGAAGAAGGATTAAATAGCAACACCTCTATTTTTTGCAGATGATACGAAGCTGTGTTGATTAGCGCAGTACAGGATGTAATTGTTTTGCAAGGGGATTATAAAAAATTGCACACTAATGCTAGCGCTGAACACGATAAGTACTATTGATGGACTGCACTAACATTAGAGTGCAACTTGATATTTTAATTACATGGTAAAACAGACTTACCAGAGCACTTTCAATAGATATCATGACCGTGCTAAATACCACTGATAATACAAGTTGAAAGTCATTGGCTGTGTTCAACCGAAAGCCCGGATAGCACTATGAAGCAGCGGATGCTGCCTCAGACCCACTCCGCTTCAGTTCCGGCTGAAGCGGAAGTTAAGAAGCAGCGGTCCTAAGACCATTGCTCCTTAACTCGTTTGCCACCTCTGAGGTGGTGGACAGCAATCCGCCCAATCGGATACGATCGGGTTGATTGACACCCCCCTGCTAGCAGCCGATTGGCCGCAAATCTGCAGGGGGTGGTATTGCATCAGTTCACAAGAACTCAATATGTTCGAAAAAGGGGGGATTGCAATAGCACTACACCAATACTGGAAGAGGGGTGCTTTGTCTGGTTAAATTAATATATATACCTTGTGAGCTAGAGTGCTGGTGCACAGAATATAGCCTAAATCACTAAAGGGATTGAGACTGGAAAGGTGCACTTGTGTAGCACTTCTAATGCCCCTGATTTGTAAGATAACAGACTATATAGATTAGACCAATGGCTCAAATTAAAAATAAAACATAACTTTCATTACTACAAAGGTTGGATAAAATCACTGTGTGAGTGTGTGCAATTTAAAAACACATACGGCTAGATTTGGAGTTTTGTCGGTAACGACCCGAAAATCTAACGCCGGCTTTTTTCTGGCCGCACCATAAAAATAACTCTGGTATTGAGAGTCCACATAAAGGCTGCGTTAGGCTCCAAAAAAGGAGCGTAGAGCATTTTTAACGCAGCTTACGCAAGCGGCCAGCCTCAAAAACGTGCTCGTGCACGATTCCCCCATAGAAAACAAGGGGGCTGTTTGAGCTGAAAAAAAACCTAACACCTGCAAAAAAGCCGCGTTCAGCTCTTAACGCAGCCCCATTGTTTGCTATGCGGAAACACCTCCTAAGTCTGCACCTAACACTCTAACATGTACCCCGGGTCTAAACACCCCTAACCTTACACTTATTAACCCCTAATCTGCCGCCCCCGTTATCGCTGACACCTGCATATTATTATTAACCCCTAATCTGCCGCTCCGTAAACCGCCGCTACTTACATTATCCTTATGTACCCCTAATCTGCTGCCCCTAACACCGCCGACCCCTATATTATATTTATTAACCCCTAATCTGCCCCCCTCAACGTCGCCCCCACCTGCCTACACTTATTAACCCCTAAGCTGCCGAGCGGACCGCACCGCTACTATAATAAAGTTATTAACCCCTAATCCGCCTCACTAACCCTATAATAAATAGTATTAACCCCTAATCTGCCCTCCCTAACATCACCGACACCTAACTTCAATTATTAACCCCTAATCTGACGTCCGGAGCTCACCGCTATTCTAATAAATGTATTAACCACTAAAGCTAAGTCTAACCCTAACACTAACACCCCCCTAAATTAAATATAATTTTAATCTAACGAAATTAATTAACTCTTATTAAATAAATTATTCCTATTTAAAGCTAAATACTTACCTGTAAAATAAATCCTAATATAGCTACAATATAAATTATAATTATATTATAGCTATTTTAGGATTAATATTTATTTTACAGGCAACTTTGTAATTATTTTAACCAGGTACAATAGCTATTAAATAGTTAAGAAATATTTAATAGCTACCTAGTTAAAATAATTACAAAATTACCTGTAAAATAAATCCTAACCTAAGTTACAATTAAACCTAACACTATACTATCATTAAAATAATTAAATAAAATATCTACAATTACCTACAATAAAACCTAACACTACACTATCAATACATTAATTAAATACAATATCTACAAATAACTACAATGAAATAAACTAACTAAAGTACAAAAAATAAAAAAGAACTAAGTTACAAAAAATAAAAAAATATTTACAAACATAAGAAAAATATTACAACAATTTTAAACTAATTACACCTACTCTAAGCCCCCTAATAAAATAACAAAGACCCCCAAAATAAAAAATGCCCTACCCTATTCTAAATTACTAAAGTTCAAAGCTCTTTTACCTTACCAGCCCTGAACAGGGCCCTTTGCGGGGCATGCCCCAAGAAGTTCAGCTCTTTTGCCTGTAAAAAAAACATACAATACCCCCCCCCCCAACATTACAACCCACCACCCACATACCCCTAATCTAACCCAAACCCCCCTTAAATAAACCCCTGAAGATCATCCTACCTTGTCTTCACCTCACCAGGTATCACCGATCCGTCCTGGCTCCAAAATCTTCATCCAACCCAAGCGGGGGCTGGCGATCCATCATCCGGTGGCTGAAGAGGTCCAGAAGAGGCTCCAAAGTCTTCATCCTATCCGGGAAGAAGAGTAGATCCGGACCGGCAACCATCATCTTCCAAGCGGCATCTTCTATCTTCATCCGATGAGGACCGGCTCCATCCTGAAGACCTCCGACGCGGACCCATCTTCATCCGGCGACGTCCAACTGAAGAATGACGGTTCCTTTAAGGGACGTCATCCAAGATGGCGTCCCTCGAATTCCGATTGGCTGATAGGATTCTATCAGCCAATTGGAATTAAGGTAGGAATATTCTGATTGGCTGATGGAATCAGCCAATCAGAATCAAGTTCAATCCGATTGGCTGATCCAATCAGCCAATCAGATTGAGCTTGCATTCTATTGGCTGATCGGAACAGGTTAATAAGTGTAGGCAGGTGGAGGCGACGTTGAGGGGGGCAGATTAGGGGTTAATAAATATAATATAGGGGTCGGCGGTGTTAGGGGCAGCAGATTAGGGTTACATAGCTATAATGTAGGTGGCGGCCCTTTGCGGTCGGCAGATTAGGGGTTAATTATTGTAGGTAGCTGGCTGCGACGTTGTGGGGGGGCAGGTTAGGGGTTAATAAATATAATATAGGGGTCGGCGGTGTTAGGGGCAGCAGATTAGGGGTTAAAAAAATGTAATCGAGTGTCGGCGATGTGGGGGGGGCCTCGGTTTAGGGGTACATAGGTAGTTTATGGGTGTTAGTGTACTTTAGAGCACAGTAGTTAAGAGCTTTATGAACCGGCGTTAGCCCATAAAGCTCTTAACTACTGACTTTTTTCTGCGGCTGGAGTTTTGTCGTTAGAATTCTAACGCTCACTTCAGACACGACTCTAAATACTGGAGTTAGAAAGATCCCATTGAAAAGATAGGATACGCAATTGACGTAAGGGGATCTGCGGTATTGAAAAGTCGCGGCTGAAAAGTGAGCTTTAGACCCTTTTTTGAATGACTCCAAATACCGGCGGTAGCCTAAAACCAGCGTTAGGAGCCTCTAACGCTGGTTTTCACGGCTACCGCCAAACTCCAAATCTATGCCTAAATATAGTACACATCAACATTCATAATAAAGTTGATACAATTTCTGTTATATCGCATAATAGCACCAACAGAAAGGGCTAGATGTGAATAACTCTATTAAAACCCAATTACAAGCTAAAAACTACTAAGAAGTGTTGATATAGCACACTACACAAGTGTGTTCATTAATATCTATGACATTCACAGAATATTGACTCTGTCTTATTATATATATAATTGGCAACCAGAAAATAAAAAATAAAAAAGTCTTTCTTTTTCCACAAATAATGAATATAATCAATGTATGCCAACTCATATATTAAGTACTAGTAGTGAATATTTGCCATATATACATATAAGTATTATTGCGAGATAAGTGTTATTATAAAAATGATCTCTACTTATATATACATTCACTTCGGCAGTAGTTAGAATATCTAACACTTGTGCCACCTCTTTGTGATTAGGCACATTAACCTGTACTACCTAATTAAAAGGTTAAGATTACAACCCTCTCACTGTCAACTGGACTACTAGCAACAAATACCTACATTATCCACACTATACATGTGGATGTTGATTACTTATGCCCATATATAATGATTTATATAAACCATAATAATTCTTTATTCAAGTTTCTATCGGCTAGATTTAGAGTTTGGCGTTAGCCGTCAAAACCAGCGTTAGAGGCTCCTAACGCTGGTTTTGGGCTACCGCTGGTATTTAGAGTCAGTCAGGAAAGGGTCTAACGCTCACTTTCCAGCCGCGACTTTTCCATACCGCAGATTCCCCTACACCAATTGCGTATCCTATCTTTTCAATGGGATCTTTCTAACGCCGGTATTTAGAGTCTTGGCTGAAGTGAGCGGTAGAGCCTCTACCGACAAAACTCCAGGCGCAGAAAAAAGTCAGGAGTTAAGAGCTTTATGGGCTAATGCCGGTTCATAAAGCTCTTAACTACTGTGCTCTAAAGTACACTAACACTCATAAACTACCTATGTACCCCTAAACCGAGGCCCCCCCCACATCGCCGCCACTCTAATAAAAAATTTTTAACCCCTAATCTGCCGACCACACACCGCCGCAACCTACGTTATCCCTATGTACCCCTAATCTGCTGCCCCTAACACCGCCGACCCCTATATTATATTTATTAACCCCTAATCTACCCCCCACAACGTCGCCGCCAGCTACCTACAATAATTAACCCCTAATCTGCCGACCGGACCTCACGGATACTATAATAAATGTATTAACCCCTAATCCGCCTCACTAACCCTATAATAAATAGTATTAACCCCTAATCTGCCCTCCCTAACATTGCTGACACCTAACTTCAAGTATTAACCCCTAATCTGCCGAACGGACCTCACCGCTACTCTAATAAATGTATTAACCCCTAAAGCTAAGTCTAACCCTAACACTAACACCCCCCTAAGTTAAATATAATTTAAATCTAAATAAATAAATTAACTATTATTAAATAAATTATTCCTATTTAAAGCTAAATACTTACCTGTAAAATAAACCCTAATATAGCTACAATATAAATTATAATTATATTGTAGCTATTTTAGGAATAATATTTATTTTACACGCAACTTTGTAATTATTTTAACCAGGTACAATAGCTATTAAATAGTTAATAACTATTTAATAGCTACCTAGTTAAAATAATTACAAAATGACCTGTAAAATAAATTCTAACCTAAGTTACAATTAAACCTAACACTACACTATCAATAAATGTATTAAATAAAATACCTACAATTATCTACAATTAAATCTAACACTACACTATCAATAAATTAATTAAATAAAATACCTACAAATAGAAACATAGAAACATAGAAACATAGATATTGACGGCAGATAAGAGCCATAGGCCCAGCAAGTCTGCCCCACCTTACCTAACAGTATAAACTTATCTAGTTCGTAGGATAGCCCTATGCTTGTCCCATGCATTTTTAAAGTCCCCCACAGTGTTTGTTGCTGCTACCTCTTGAGGAAGTTTATTCCATAAATCAATCACTCTTTCTGTAAAGAAGTGCTTCCTCAAATTATTCCTGAATCTACTACCCTTTAGCTTGAGCTCATGACCCCTTGTTCTTGAATTTTCCATTTTAAATAAATACAAATAAATAAACTAACTAAAGTACAAAAAATAAAAAAAGCTAAGTTACAAAAAATAAAAAAATTAATTACAAACATAATAAAAATATAACAACAATTTTAAGCTAATTACACCTACTCTAAGCCCCCTAATAAAATAACAAAGCCCCCCAAAATTAAAAAAAAATGCCCTACCCTATTCTAAAATTAAAATAGAAAAGCTCTTTTACCTTACCAGCCCTTAAAAGGTCCTTTTGCGGGGCATGCCCCAAAGAATTCAGCTCTTTTGCCTGGAGAAAAAAAACATACAATACCCCCCCCAACATTACAACCCACCACCACTAACACTAAGCCCCTGAAGATCTTCTGGACTTCTTCTTGCCGCTTGATAGAAGACTTCAGCCGGATGATGGATCTCCAGCCCCCGCTTGGGCTTGGATGAAGATTTCGGAGCCTGGACGGATCGGTGATAGATACCCGGTGTGGTGAAGATAAGGTAGGAAGATCTTCAGGGGCTTAGTGTTAGGTTTATTTAAGGGGGGTTTGGGTTAGATCAGGGGTATGTGGGTGGTGGGTTGTAATGTTGGGGGGGGTATTGTATGTTTTTTTTTCCAGGCAAAAGAGCTGAATTCTTTGGGGCATGCCCCGCAAAAGGCCCTTTTAAGGGCTGGTAAGGTAAAAGAGCTTTTCTATTTTAATTTTAGAATAGGGTAGGGCATTTTTTTATTTTGGGGGCTTTGTTATTTTATTAGGGGGCTTAGAGTAGGTGTAATTAGCTTAAAATTGTTGTAATATTTTTATTATGTTTGTAATTAATTTTTTTATTTTTTGTACTTTAGTTAGTTTATTTATTTGTATTTATTTGTAGGTATTTTATTTAATTAATTTATTGATAGTGTAGTGTTAGATTTAATTGTAGATAATTGTAGGTATTTTATTTATTTAATTTATTGATAGTGTAGTGTTAGGTTTAATTGTAATTTAGGTTAGGATTTATTTTACAGGTAATTTCGTAATTATTTTAACTAGGTAGCTATTAAATAGTTATTAACTATTTAATAGCTATTGTACCTGGTTAAAATAATTACAAAGTTGCCTGTAAAATAAATATTATTCCTAAAATAGCTACAATATAATTATAATTTATATTGTAGCTATATTAGGGTTTATTTTACAGGTAAGTATTTAGCTTTAAATAGGAATAATTTATTTAATAAGAGTTAATTCATTTCGTTAGATTAAAATTATATTTAATTTAGGGGGGTGTTAGTGTTAGGGTTAGACTTAGCTTTAGTGGTTAATACATTTATTAGAATAGCGGTGAGCTACGGACGTCAGATTAGGGGTTAATAATTGAAGTTAGGTGTCGGTGATGTTAGGGAGGGCAGATTAGGGGTTAATACTATTTATTATAGGGTTAGTGAGGCGGATTAGGGGTTATTATTTAATAAGAGTTAATTTATTTCGTTAGATTTAAATTATATTTAACTTAGGGGGGTGTTAGTGTTAGGGTTAGACTTAGCTTTAGGGGTTAATACATTTATTAGAGTAGCGGTGAGGTCCGGTCGGCAGATTAGGGGTTAATACTTGAAGTTAGGTGTCAGCGATGTTAGGGAGGGCAGATTAGGGGTTAATACTATTTATTATAGGGTTAGTGAGGTGGATTAGGGGTTAATACATTTATTATAGTAGCGGTGAGGTCCGGTCGGCAGATTAGGGGTTAATTATTGTAGGTAGCTGGCGGCGACATTGTGGGGGGCAGATTAGGGGTTAATAAATATAATATAGGGGTCGGCGGTGTTAGGGGCAGCAGATTAGGGGTACATAGGTATAATGTAGGTTGCGGCGGTGTACGGAGCGGCAGATTAGGGGTTAAAAAATATGCAGGGGTGGCAGATTAGGGGGTTAATAAGTGTAAGGTTAGGGGTGTTAAGACTCGGGGTACATGTTAGAGTTTTAGGTGCAGACTTAGAAACTGTTTCCCCATAGGAAACAATGGGGCTGCGTTAGGAGCTGAACGCTGCTTTTTTACAGGTGTTAGGTTTTTTTCAGCTCAAACTGCCCCATTGTTTCCTATGGGGAAATTGTGCACGAGCACGTTTTTGAAGCTGGCCGCGTACGTAAGCACCGCTGGTATTGAGAGTTGCAATGGCGGTAAATATGCTATACGCTCCCTTTTTGGAGCCTAACGCAGCCCTTCTGTGAACTCTAAATACCAGCGGTATTTAAAAGGTGCTGGGGAAAAAAAGCCGGCGTTAGCTACACGGGTCGTTACCGACAAAACTCTAAATCTAGCCGTATGTGTTTTTAAATTGCACACACTCACACAGTGATTTTATCCAACCTTTGTAGTAATGAAAGTTATGTTTTATTTTTAATTTGAGCCATTGGTCTAATCTATATAGTCTGTTATCTTACAAATCAGGGGCATTAGAAGTGCTACACAAGTGCACCTTTCCAGTCTCAATCCCTTTAGTGATTTAGGCTATATCTGCAAGTTCACAAGAACTGCTGGTGCAATAATAAATGCAGACAGCGTATGCTGTCAGCATTTATCGATGTGCGGCGGACATGATCTGCTATATTGGATCATGTCCGTCCGCACATTAATTAAATGGATTCCGAAGAATTAATATGATCTGAGACCTGAAGTAAAGTGTAAGCGTTAAAGAAAAGTTTCACAAAACAAATGTAAAACACATTAAAATAAAGTATAGCACTCAAACATACACATTTTTAGTAAGAAAAAATATAACATTTATATTAAGAAAAAGGTTTTAAAGGGTTAAAAAGATATGGTATATGGCAAGGTGTTGCATCGAGAAGGTTTAATATAGGTATAGATATATATTTTACAAATTATATTCATATACATATAGAAATGTGTATTTAAAAATACAAATTTCTTGTAAGTGAAGAACATAGGAATTTGAAGTATTTCTAACTCACCTTCAGCTTTAGCTAAGCTGGTCAAGCACAGCTTTGGGGTTAGCTCATGAGGGATAAAATGAAAAGTGTGTGTATATATATATAGTATATACACAGACACACACACATATATTATAAACACGTGTGTGTGTGTGTGGGGGGGGGGTCCTCTAGACGTTTTCTATGACAAGTTGAATTTGCAACTATTTATCATGCAATCTAGCACAAATCATTAAAATTGCACCTACAGCAAAAAATGGAAACAAAACTAGTATGTTTCTCTAATAAAATGATGACAAATGGCTGGTGTCTAATAAAAGGAAAACAATGTTCTGTTGAATGTGAGATAAAGCTAACGTGTGCATAAAAAGTATGCAACCTGCAAGTTTAAATCTATTCTGTAAATAGAGAAGCAAAATTCCAGATAGTCCAAGAAATGATTTACGGTGTAGAAAAAAATATTTAAAAGATAATATATCATCTTAAATTGGTTAAGTAATTTACATACTGCATTATTTCCAGAGTGTTATTTGGAAACTTGTTTTAATAAAGTATAATGATTCTATGGACCACATTGCAAAATGTAATTGTTTTTTTATTTGACTCCAACTAATTCACAATTTCTCTTACACCTAGATTACAAGTTGTCCGGTATGGCTATACCGCTGAAAAATTGGCTATTGCGCGTGAAATGTCAGGTCTCCCGTATTACAAGTCGTGGCGTTATAGCTATACCACAAGCGTTTTAGCCTGTAACGCAACGATCCATTCCGCACCTATACAGGTTGTATGGTGCGGCTAAAATGCTTGCATTATAGCCTATACCGCCGTGATCCATACCGCAATCTGAGACCAGTAGTTTATGGATTTTGCAAAACAAAAATATGTTTCACAAAACTCATAACATGTTACAAAGTACACTGTCATGAGATGCAGGACACATGCAGGACACAGCAAGGATGGTACAACTCTATTTTATTGTAGAGCATGGAAACATAAATCTGGTAGCATTGATCTCACTAAGTAACTCTGACACAGACAAACGGACCTAAGCCCCACCCCCAATCTGGTGACGTCCCTTCCTGCTCTCATCACATCTTCCCCTTTTCAAAGGACAAAGCATACATATTTTTTTCATTTGAATATAACAAATAACAAGGTATACAACAACAATTTTGTATAGAATATAACAAATAACAAGTTACAGAAAATATAAACAACATGAATTACATCCTGACTTGAACTTCGGGGTAGACTACCCTAGTCCACAGTGACCATGGGATTATTCTGCCCATACTTCCGGTCACTGTTCTAACTAAAGTTAATCCCGATATCGGGCCGGAAGTTTCACCACTCTTCCGTTTGATGTAACTCTACATGAACTGTCCTCTGATACAGAAGAAGGTGATTGAGAGTCCGCTGGAGGCAAAGACATATCCCCGCTGTGATCTTGCCGAGGGGAAGGCATCCCTTTTAAAATAGGGGATCCCACCGGTGGTGGTACTGAGGCATCCAGTTCCAAACTCTCAGGTACAGGCTGAAGATGTTTTCGGTTACGGCGTGTAACTGTCCCTCCATCAGTAAGGACTACATAAGACCTTGGTTCTGGAGAGCGTACCAATTACCGTAGCAGGCATCTTCCATTTCTTCTCATCATCCAGTTTAATTCTGACACTTTGCCCCGCATTCAGCTCCTGCAAGGGCCTCACAGAATGTCTCCTGTCATAGAAGAATCGATAGCCCCTTTTTGCCTCTTCATCCCTCCTAAGGACTTCGTCCCGAGGAATAGAGCTAGTAGGCTGGAAGACAACCACAGAGGGTAAGGTGGTGTGAATCTGGCATCCTAGCAACAGCTGTGCCGGGCTAAACCCCATGGCTTGAATGAGAGTCGCCCTATAGGACAAGAGGGCCAGGTATGAATTTTGTTGTTTGAACTGCCCTTTCAGCCATTCCATTGGCCTGCGGGTAATGTGGACTTGACGTGGAATGTATAAAATCATATTCCCTGCTGAAAGAACTGAACTCTGTGGAAGCGAACTGCATTCCGTTATCACTCACCAGCTCCATTGGTATGCCCCACCGGGCGAACAAGCTCTTGAGACGAGTGATAACGGCTTGACTTGTAATTTCATTCAAAGGTGCAATTTCCAAATACCTGGAATAGTAGTCGATCACAACTAAGAACTTTTTCCCGTGCAGTTCGCACAAATCAGCAGCTATTTTCTGCCATGGGCCTGCAGGCAGCGGAGTAGAAATCAAGGGCTCCTTTCTCTGAGTAGGCCGGCGTTCCCAGCAAAAGGCACATTTAGAAACATGGCTTGCAATGTCAGAACTGATTCCAGGCCACCATACAGCAGTAGCTGCTCTTTCTCTGCACTTTGTAATGCCTAAGTTGCCATCGTGAATCCTGTTTAACATCTCCTGCCGCATGCTAACAGGAATAACAATGTGGTCCTGGAACAGCACCAACCCATCCAGCTCCGTAAGCTGCAACCTTTCTGACTGGTAAGAACTTAAAGACATCCAGGCTGCCCGACTCTCGGCCCAACCTTCTTTTATGTACTTTATAACTTCTTGTAGGTCTGTATCTAAATATGTCTCTTTCTTTATTTGTTCTAGCTTCCCTGAAGAAATGGATTTGGAGGCCAGAACTGAATCTACATACACTTTTACATCTGATTCCGTTGAAGACTCTTCAGCAGCAGCCAGCGGGAGCCTGGACAGTGTATCTGCCACAACCAGTTGTTTGCACTGCCTGAACGTTGAATCTGAGCAGCCTCATTAGAAGTCTCTGGCATCTTAGGGGTGTTTTGTCAATATCATAGGAATTGATTAGAGGGACTACCGGTTTATGATCAGTCTCCAGACTAAATTTCTCTAAACCCACTAGGTAACGCTGAAAGCGCTCACAGGCCCAAACAGCAGCCAGGCACTCTTTCTCAATTTGGGCGTATTTTGACTCAGCAGCCGTCAGTGTACGGGAACAGTAGGCAATGGGCTGTAGTTTGTTTTCATTCAGCTGCAGGAGGGCGGCCCTTAACCCATAATTGCTTGCATCAGCACTAACCACAGTCTTTTTTGGAAGGGTCGTAGAACCCCAACACTGGGGTAGACCCCAGCAGGGACTTGACCTGCATAAAAGATTCTTCCTGTGAAGGTCCCCAGACCCAGGCAACATCTTTCTTTAGCAACTATGTGATAGGGTGTAGTGTTGTGGATAAATCTGGAAGGAACCTGCCCACATAATTTACAAGGCCAAATATTTGTCTCCGCTTATGTACATCAGAAGGATTTTTCATCTGTTCAATAGCACGGATTTTCTCGGGGTCTGGCTTGATGCCATCCCCATTGATGATATGCCCAAAGTAACATAACTCAGCTTTCCAAAAATGGCATTTCTCTTTGTTTAGCTTAAGCCCGGACTTTCTGATAGTCTGCAGCACACAGCTCAATCACTGATCATGTTCCTCCAACGTGAACCCATACACTAAGATGTCATCCATGGCGACTGCCATGCCCACATGGTCTCTTAGGAGAGAACTCATTTCTCTTTGGAAGATTTCAGGAGCAGAGGATATCCCGAAGGGGAGGCCGCAAAAACAAAACCAACCTACTGGTGTAATGAATGTAGTCAGTTTGCGGCACTTTGGATCTAGAGGTATCTGCCAGAAGCCGCTAGAAGCATCCAATGTAGAGAAGAACTTCGCCCCCGCCAATTTCGGAGCTATGTCTTCAAGTGTTGGCAGCACATATCTCTCTCTCTTCACCGCCTCATTCAGCCTTTTCAAGTCTACGCAGATGCGTACCTTCCCGTTCTTCTTCGCAACGGGCACAATGGGGGCACACTAGTCAGTTGCTTCAACAACCTCTTCAATAACTCCTATATTCTTCATACGCAGAAGCTCCTTCTTCACTTGAGGCATGAGAGGGAATGGAATTCTACGGGGAGTGGTAATGCTGTATGGGACTGCGTCACCTTTAAGTGATATATGGACTGGGTTGCAATTCAGTAGGCTCAATTCGCCAAACATATCTTCTGTGATCTCATTCACTCTGGCCACTAGGCTCAAACCACAGGCTGCTTTTCTGCTCAATAAGTTGTTAACACACTGACCTCTATTCACATGCACACACATGGTGAATTTCCTTTGCTTATACTCGCAGCTAGCAAGAAATTTCCACGCACAATCAATACGGCCACCAGGACTATGGACTTTTGTTGTAACTTTTGCCAGCTGGGGCTGTCGAGGCAGTTTTATGAACGCTGAAAGAGACATTACAGTGATGTCTGCTCCTGTGCTAATCTTAAAGGGACACTGTACCCAAAAAATTTATTTTGTGATTCAGATTGAGCATGAAATTTTAAGCAACTTTCTAATTTACTCCTATTATCAAATTTTATTCATTCTCTTGGTATCTTTATTTGAAATGCAAGAATTTAAGTTTAGATGCCGGCCCATTTTTGGTGAACAACCTGGGTTGTCCATGCTAATTGGTGGATAAATTCATCCACCAATAAAAAAGTGCTGTCCAGAGTACTGAAACAAAAAAAAAGCTTAGATGCCTTCTTTTTCAAATAATGATAGCAAGAAAACAAAGAAAAATTGATAATAGGAGTAAATTAGAAAGTTGCTTAAAATTGCATGCTCTTTCTGAATTACAAAAGAAAAAAAATTGAGTTCAGTGTCCCTTTAAAGGCAACTTTGGCTCCCATTACAGTAAGGGTAACCCTCCAATCATCTTCTGAACCCGGCCGTTCAACAACAGACCACACAAAGGACACTTCTTGACCCTCCTGGTCGCTTTCCACCTGCATCTCCTTAATATCTTTACACACCACTTCAAAATGGCCCATCCTGTTATATTTTCTACATCTTTTGTCTTTAGCAGGGCATATGACACTCTGATCATGGGCACAGTTGCACCGTGTGCATCGGGCATGCTGCGCCCATCCACTTCTGGGCCTATCTGTTGCCCTAGGTCTACCGCTCACACTGTGCCTTTCACTGGCAGCTCTCCTGAACTGCTGCACTTCATCCACAATACTCTCAGACCTCAGATCAGCACTTTTCTTTTTCACCAGTTCACTCTGGCGGGCCATCCTAATAGCCCCATCTAATGTTAAATCAGACTCTAACTGCAGCTTCAGTGAGACTTCAGCATCTGCAATTCCAATAACTAGTCTGTCTCTGATTTGCTCTTCTTTAGCAACACCAAACTCACAGAATTCAGCTAGTTCATACAAGCTGCGCACAATTTCCAAATGACTCCACAGATTCTCCCACACGCTGAGCATGTTTGTGAAAACAAGCCCTCTCATGAATCACATTTCTTTTGGGCACAAAGTGGGCACTGAGTTTATTCATAACTATTTCAAAGTCAAATTCTTCCCCTTCTTGAAAAGTAAAAGCATTGAACACTGGCTCCACATCTTTCCCCATAGATTATAAAAGAGAATTAACTTGTACTTCACCACTCTCCTTGTCCAGCTTGGAAGCAATCCTGAAGCGCTGAAACCGCTGACGCCTTGTGGGCCAAGCTGCAGGCTGAGAGAAGTCAAAAGACTCAGGTGGGGTAAACTTTGACATCGTCATCGATCAGGAACAGAAGCGCAGGCAAGAACTTCGGACACCATGTCATGAGATGCAGGACACATGCAGGACACAGCAAGGATGGTACAACTCTATTTTATTGTAGAGCAAGGAAACATACATCTGGTAGCATTGATCTCACTAACTAACTCCGACACAGACAAACGGACCTAAGCCCCGCCCCCAATCTGGTGACATCACTTCCTGCTCTCATCACATACACTAACACCCATAAACTACCTATTAACCCCTAAACTGCCAAACTCCCGCATCGCAAATACTTTATTAAACTTATTAAACCACCCACGTAGCCAACACTAAATAAACCTATTAACCCCTAAACTGCCGCCCCCACATTGCTACTACTATAATAAACTATTAACCCCTAAATTGCCAGCCCCCCACATCGCAACTATTATAATAAACCTATTAACCCCTAAACCGCCGGCCCCCCACATCTTAACTACTATAATAAACCTATCAACCCCTAAACCTCTGGCCCCCCACATCTCAACTACTATAATAAACCTATTAACCCCTAAACTGCCGGTTATAAAGTAACCTAACATTATAATATAAAAACAATAAAATTAACGAAGAATAAAAAAAACTAAATTACAAATTAAAAAAATCCTTACACTATGAAAAAATTTAAAAAATTTACATTACAAAAAAATTAAAAATTATGAAAAATAAAAAAACTCTAAGGGCTCCATTACATATGCGGCATCGCCCGCAAAAGCTGGCGCCGCCAGTTTTTATGCAATTTTTGTATTAAATATACGGCCTATTATAACCTAGTAAATTATTAACCCACACAACCCGCCAAACCCACACAACACAATGATGCTAATAAATCTATTAACCCCTAAACCGCAAAAGCCCATAAAGCAAATAACTCATCACTAAGCCCCCTAACCTAACATCCCCTAAATTAACCCCATTACATAAATTAAAATAAAACTAAATTACAATTAAAATAAATAACCTAACATTACTTTAAAAATAAATAAAAAAAGTTGAAATTAAGCTAAAATTACAGAAAATAAAAAAGTCTAACATTACAGAAAATAAAAAGCAAAGTTATCAAAAATAAAAAAAATTATACCTAATTACTATGAAAATAAAAAAGCCCCCCCAAAATAAAAACACCCCCTAATCTAATACAAAACTACCAATAGCCCATAAAAGGGCCTTTTGTAATGCATTGCCCTAAGTTAAACAGCTCTATTCCTAAAAAAATACTAAGTCCCCCCTCTAACAGTAAGTCCCCCCTCTAACAGTAAAAACCTAAACTACCCATTGCCCCTAAAGGGGCATTTGTATGGGCATTGCTCCTAAAAGGCAATTTAGCTCTTTCACTGCCCTTAAAAGGGCATTCAGCTCTTTTATGAGTGCCCATAACCCTAGTCTAAAAAAATAAATAAAATAAAAAGCCTAACTCTAACCCCCAGATAGGTACTCATGGTTCCTGAAGTCTGGTGGTGAAGTCTTCTTCCAAGCGGCGACCGGTTCCTGAAGTCCAGTGGTGAAGTCTTCTTCCAATCGGCGACCGGTTCCTGAAGTCCGGCGGTGAAGTCTTCTCCCAAGCGGCGACCTCTTCTATCTTCATCCAGGACCACGGAACTGAAGACCGGCGACCTCAGAACTGAAGAACGTCGACCGCAGAGCCATTGAGCGTGGAGAATCCTCTTTGTACGATCTCCGCCGTACACTGAATAGTAAATTAAAGGTACGCGATTAAAAATGGCGTCCCTTTAATTCCTATTGGCTGATTTGATTCTTCAAATTCAAATCAGACAATAGAATGAGAGCTACTGAAATCATATTGGCTGTTCAAATCAATACTTTCATTAGGTACTGTAGAACGCAATGTGGGTGAATTGTGGATTAGGGGTTAATAGTTTAATTAGGCATATCGCGTTGTGGGGGGGGGTTAATACATTTATTATTAGTTCCGATGTAGGTTTGATGGCGGATATAGGGGTTTTACGTGTCGGGTTTATTTTTTGGAGGCGTGTTAGACTTTTACGGGAGATTTTATGTTTTTTTTATTTTCTTAGGTGCCAGCAGTTTCTAAAGTGCCATAAGTCACTTGGTGACTCCAGAAATTTGTAGTTACGCTCATTTCTGGACATCGCTAGTTTATCCGACTTACGGCACTTTATGAACTGCCGGTGGGGTTTATTGGATACCCCGATGTGCAAGGTGAAATTACGGGCAGTGCGGGTTTCCGTATATGTAATCTCGCCCCAAGATTACAAAAAAATAATAAACAAATTATCCAAAATAATAAAAATTACACCGAATCTAATACTTCTATAAAAACAAAAAAGCCCCAAAGACTTCACCGCTGCCACCGGGATGACGATAGAAGATGGACAGCGGCCTGGATGAAGATTAAAGAAGATGGTCCCACAATGGATGAAGATCGATCTCCCCCAGGATGAAGATGGAGATTACCAATTTTGGGTTTAGTGTTAGTTTATTTTTATTTTTTTATTATTTTTAAAGATTAGGGGGACGATTTATCTAGGACCGAATGGTCCCTGATGCCCCTGTTCAGTAGAACTGCTTGTGCAATGTTAAATGCCGACAGTGTATGCTGTTGGCATTCAGCGATGTCTGGTGGACATGATCTGCTACAGCGTATCATGTCCGGCAGACTTTGATAAATCGGCCCTAGGGCTTTTTTAATGTTTTTATTGGGCAGAAAAAGAGCTTAAAGCCCTTCCAAATGCCCTTTTCGGGGCAAAGGGTAAATTAGGCTTTTTTCTAGATAGTTTTTATTTTTTATTTTGGGGGGTTGTAATGTTACGGGTAATTGTTTTATTTTTTTTATGTAAAAGAGCTATTAGCTTTGGGGCAATGCTCCGCAAAATGCCCCTTTAAGGTCTATTGGTAGTTTATTTGTATATTAGGGAATTTATTTTTATTTTGTGGTGTTTTTTTATTTTGTGGTATTAGAATAGGTATAATTTTTTTTGTGGTATTAGAATAGGTATATTTTTTATTTTGTGGTATTAGAATAGGTATATTTTTTTATTTTGTGGTATTAGAATAGGTATATTTTTTATTTTTTGGTATTAGAATAGGTATATTTTTTTATTTTGTGGTATTAGAATAGGTATATTTTTTTATTTTGTGGTATTAGAATAGGTATATTTTTTTATTTTGTGGTATTTGAATAGGTATATTTTTTTATTTTGTGGTATTAGAATAGGTATATTTTTTATTTTGGATCATTTTGTTTTGATTTTTTGTAATGGAAAGTTTTTTTTAATTTTTTGTAATCTTAGTATTGGAAATGAATCACTTACCCTCCCATAAATGACCCCAATGGGCCAATTTATCAAGGGCTGAATGGCCCCTGATGCTCCTGTTTCTGCGCGAGCCTTCCGGCTCTCCGGAAAAGGCAGTTATGAAGCAGCGGTCTTAAAGTGAAGGTCAAGTCTGGGTGACTCGTTCTGCAGTTGATTTGAAATGACGTTCATTCATCATTTAGCTTACATTTTAATCATACCATCTATTTTTAAGCTTTTATTTATGCTTCTTTTCTCTTTTTTCATCCGCCCGCCATCTTCCCTACATTGATTGACAGATATGGGATATTCAATTCTCCAATATCCGTTTCCTCCCCGGAGCGTTTAGCCCCTTTTCTCGCAACGTCATTAATAACTTAAGCGCATGCATTACTCCCTCAATAGCGTCATATAGCTATCAGGCTTGTTCATGAGACACATGCGTATTCCGCTTCCTGCTTCTGTATTGGATACATATCGTAACTGTGAATGATCACAATTACAAGTAATACGCGATTCCGTTGCAAATACGCATGCACAGTTTCTTGTATTCCTTGTGCACAAGCTTTTGACTGATGTAGCGAGCGTGTTGGACCACTCGCTTCATCACTAATGCTGAATAAGGAAGTGGTGGAGGGGAGGAGTCACAATGGAAACGGAAAGTATACTAATAATAATTTTTTTATAAAAAGTAAAAAGTATGTTTTGTTAAAAATAAAGTTAGCGGCTAGAATGCGGGTATGTTATTGAATACATTTCAGTAGTCCATTGGCCTGAAATTGACCTTCACTTTAAGACCGCTGCTCCTTACCTGGTCCGCTGCCTCTGAGGCTGCGGACATCAATCTGCCCGATCCTATATGATCGGGTTGATGACACCCCCTGCTAGCTGCTGATTGCCGGCGAATCTGCAGGGGGTGGCATTGCACAAGCAGTTCCTTAGAACTGCTTGTGCAATGTTAAATCATTCAGCAATGTCTGGTGGACATGATACGCTACAGCGTATCATGTCCACCAGACTTTGATAAATCGGCCCCAAGTGCATTCTGCAGCCATAT
Source organism: Bombina bombina (assembly GCF_027579735.1). NCBI lineage: Eukaryota > Metazoa > Chordata > Amphibia > Anura > Bombinatoridae > Bombina > Bombina bombina. The sequence continues at coordinate 366,475,612 of NC_069505.1, read as the reverse complement.
CATACAAATCTGGAATAAAAAAAAATGCTTGTGGTCAAACTGCTGCTAACCAATGAGTGTCAAAAACAGCTGCATAATCAGAGGTAGAAGCGGCATCACTGAAAACAACTAGGGAAGACCATCCAGGAAGTAAGATTACATGTCCAATTCGGCAAGGGTTCCTGAGTCTTTACACTGTCATTACAAGGGAGGTGATGAAACAGGAAAAGTAACATAGAAATAAAAGATCTTCCCTACGGAATAATCCTAGTGGCAAAATTGAGAGAGACATCAATCTGGAGTGAGTACAGCTAGAATGCATGGATAAATTATAAACTATATCTTAAATGTGGGTAAGCTTATAATTAGATGCACAGATTTAAATGTGTAGGAGCCATATTGCAAACTAATATAATAAAGTTTTTTGTCTTAAAATTGCATGCGCTATCTAAAACATTAATGAAAAAATTGGGATTTAGTATATCTTTAAGGTATTTTTATTTATTAGTTAAAGCCTGTCTATCACTCACCTATAAGACTGAAACATATGTGCATGGTGGACGCTGAAGATGGACTAACTACTTAGCTATGTCTTATTTTATTTTATCTTATTTTGTTTTATCTTATTTTATCTTATTTTACTTTATTTCATTTCATTTTAATATATTAGTTAGTATTTTTTATTTTTGTTTTCATTTTCTTTTAACAGGTATAATAAAAAGATGTGTATTGTAATTTAACTTCTTGGAAGGAATAAGGCAATTGAGACTAGAGGCTCCATTAAAGAAGCTGTTGTCAGACCGCTACTACTAAACCCACTTCGCGAGAGGGATTGACAGTCATTGCCCATACGCGATTCGCTGTGCACAAGCAGGGGGCAGCGTTGCACACTTCACCTTATGTGCAATGGTTAAATGTTGGCAGCGTATTTCTAGCTGCAATGCCGTGCAGACAGGGGTAAAGATGTCTGCACTGTCTGTCCAGGCAATGTTAAAACTAGGCCTAGGTGTAGAACTGCTCCATGAGGGGCAGACAAATTGATACATATTTTTTTCCGCTGGATCTCCCAGTAGCAACCCTAATAAGAATAACCCTCCAGGAGGAAAGTAGGGGAATAAAATGGGCCAATCATGAAGCCATTATCAACTTCCGAGGACAGCAGATGGTCAGTTGTGGAAGGGCTTAGGACCCCTGTTAGAAGGTTTTTTTAAATTCCATAGAACCAACAAGGATGGAAAGGATCAGCCAACTTATGCATATGAATTATAGATAGTCATTGTTAATGAACAACCTGTTCTCTGAATAGACTCTAAAACAGGTAAAAGTGTAAAAAGCCTACAAGCACTAAAAGCGCAACCATTACCAAATCTGGACCTCACCTAAGAAACTAATAGGACGTCCTAATTTATGGCTTAGCTCACCCTGCTCAGGAATGGGTAACAGGGGTTGCAAAGGGGCACTAACTGAGTAAGGAGGGGATGGATCATTAGAACAGAGATTCGTGGAGTGAGAGTTAGACTGGCAAATGAAGCAGAAAGGGAACTTTAAACCCAAAAAGTGGTAATAAAACAACTCTATATGAAGCTGACACAAATATACCTTAACGTTAAACTAAGTGAAAGCTGCACCTGCCTTTGCAGAAGATCCACTACCTTTTTAAAGGTACATGTCCAGTTCCTTTCTAAGTTGGAGACAAAGAGAGCAAATAACATATTTAAAGAGACTTAAATCTCTAAAGTCAAGGGTAGAAAGAATAGGAAAAAAATATTTTCCACCATATCTTGTTGGGCAATAAGGAGAGAAAATTAACATATTTCCCTTCTAAAATAGCTTTCACTAATAACTGAAGGGGTAATATGGTGAGTGGGGGAAATAGTCTGAAAAGACTTGTTACCTGGTTTGGCATAAGAAAGTAAACCATTAGCTTTTTAACCATTCTGCCTAGATTGCATTGAAGATACTGCCTAGATTGCATGCCAGATCAATAAAGAACAAAACAGCTATTATTTCCGACCTTATTGAAACATGTGAATTAGCATGCATCACAGAATCATTGTTAGATGAAAATGCAGGGCCTATTCTAGAGGCAGGTATTCCAGACAATTACACAGTGTTCCACCGCCCGAGACAAGATCGCAAGGGAGGCGGAGTTATGATCTGTACAAAATCATCCTTAAATCCCAGACCAATATCAGTCCACAAAACCCAATCTTTTGAATGTGTAGCTGCCAGCCTCTCAATAGAGAGAGGATTCCGAATACTGCTAATATACAGACCCCCAGGAGATGGAAAGAGATTTCTTCAGGAACTCCCAGACCTTTTGGCTGGCTTAATCCTTGAACACCCCAGATGGCTTATATTAGGAGACTTCAACACTTGGATTGACAACACCCTATCCCTGCTTGGGCAGGATCTCCTCAGCTTGATGAGTACACTCGGCTTTACACAAATAGTCACCACTCCCACCCACAGAAAAGGTCATAAACTTGATCTAGTGTTTCAGTCTGGACTAAAAGTGTCACCAGTAACTGTAAACCCAGTTACCTGGTCAGACCACCACTCCATTCACTTCTCCATTGTATCACAATCAACCAGACACCAGCCTCAGAACCTGGTCAAACACCGCTCATTAAAAGGGGTGACACCACTGGATGTAGCATTACATATGGAGTGAACTAATGGGCACCTGCGAAGACCCCAGCTCCTTAGTCCGACTCTACAACAAAACCATGAGAGACACCCTAGAAAGCATTGCACCATCTCGCATACGCACTGTCCAAACCCACAACAATGCACCGTGGTTTGATAGCTCCATCAGAGAAATGAAAAGAACAGGACGTAAGCTCGAGAGAAAGTGGCGCAGAACACATGATCCAGAGGATAAAGCCGCTCTTACCAAACATCTAAATAAATATCAATCCAAGATAACTCAGAAAAAAATCTTCATTTTTATCACGCGAAATTGCACTCTCCCACAATAGACCCAGGCAACTGTTTCGCACAGTAGAAAGGCTCTGCAAACCAGCATGCATGCTTAGCCCCACCAACTTTTCTCAGGATAAATGTGAAGCATTTGCGAACTTCTTCAGAGACAAGATTTCCTCAATCCGAACCGCTATCACAGCAGGCCAAACAGTTATACACCAGAACCACGACAATGGAATGCCAGATTGCCCCAGTTTATGGTCCACTTTTACAAATGTGGATATAAAAGAAGTTAAAAACACCATACAAAAGTTGTACTCTAGTACGTGTGACTTAGACCCTGCTCCAACTCAGCTCATATCTGGATGCATTGAAACACTCGCCCCAGTCCTCACAAAAATAGTGCAGTGTTCACTAAAAACAGGAGACTTTGCAGATCCTCTAAAAGAAGTTGTGGTAAAACCACTCCTAAAGAAACCTTTAATAGACCCAGACTGCATGAATAATTACAGACCAGTATCCAACCTCCCATTTCTGGGGAAAATAATTGAAAAAGTAGTGGCAACTCAACTGGAAGCCCATCTATCACACCTAAACATATTCGATCCTTTCCAGTCAGGCTTCAGATGCCACCACAGCACTGAAACAGTGCTAGTCCGAGTGCTAAATGATCTCCTCATGGCAAGAGACAAAGGTGATTACTCCCTTCTAATCCTCCTGGATCTCTCAGCTGCATTTGACACCATTGACCATAGGATTCTAATAGAGCGCTTGCAGTACATCTGTGGTCTAGGAGGCACAGTCATTAACTGGTTTAAATCTTTCCTCGCTGGTAGATCACAGAGAGTAATATCATGATCAAGCTCATCAGCACCAACAGAACTGGCCTGCGGAATTCCACAAGGATCTATCCTGTCTCCCATGCTATTCGCAATTTACTTACTACCACTGAGGGACATCATTAACCAACATGGCCTAAGGTATCATTGTTATGCTGATGACACACAACTCTACTTCTCCTTTGCTCCAGATACTACAGACCTAGCATGCCGCATAAACAGTTGCTTAACAGACCTCATAGAATGGATGAATGCTAGCTGTCTCAAAGTGAACCCGGACAAAACAGAGTTACTCTTGGTGAGGGGACCCCGGGCATCAAAAATATCCCACGATCACCCAACTGGCCTGGAGCTTGGAGGCTCTGAACTCGTTAGTTCAGCAAAGGTACGAAACCTCGGAGTGCTGATTGACACTGGACTATCTTTTAAACAGCAGATTTCCTCTGTAATAAAATCTGCCTACTTTCATCTGAAAAACATAGCCAGGATACAACACTTAATTCCACCGGATGATATGCCAATATTAATCCATGCATTTGTATCCTCTAGGCTAGATTACTGCAATGCACTTTACTTGGGCCTCCCAAAAAAGAACTCCATCGTCTTCAGACAGTACAAAACGCAGCAAACAGACTATTGACCAATCAAACTCGCTCCTGCCACATAACACCTGTTCTCCACTCCCTGCATTGGCTTCCAATTAAATGGCGAACATATTTTAAAATTGGCCTGCTGACCTTCAAAGCCTTAAACAACCAAGGCCCACAGTACCTGAAAGAGCTCCTGACACCCTACATCCCATCCTGTTCACTTAGGTCAGCCAACACATCCCTCCTCTCAGTGCCAAGAATAAGGACAAACTCAGGCTCCAGAGCATTCTGCCACGCTGCCCCTACTTTCTGGAACTCTTTACCGTGCGCAATCAGAGAATCACCGTCCTTACAGACTTTTAAAAAAAAGCTAAAGACCCACCTCTTCCATCAGGCATTCAGTCCGCTTATCTGACCTTCAGAAACTCCTAACTTTTATGTCTTATGTTGGTATATTTGTAAAGTGCTTTGAGTCTCACAGGGAGAAAAGCGCTATATAAATTGCAAATTATTATTATTATTATTATTAATTATTATACTGAATTAATCAAAGATGGTAGCATAGCATGCAAGTCCACCAGTCCAGCAGGTATTTAAGAGAGTCAACTTCATGTCAGGAATTTAGGCAAAAGAGTTGTGCCTTTGCGTGCAGAAGCCAGGAATGGGGTATTCCTCCTATAAAGCTTAGCTGTAAGCATGGGAACTGCCGATGACAACAAAGAGGATTGGTGGAGGATGGTCTGGTTAGACTAACATAAGCCAAGAGGTGAAGCATTTAACTAAGAGGAATACTAAGGGGTTGACAGTTGAGCTGCTGCATTACATGCCAATTGGCTGAGAGTGGTAATACCTAGACATGTGCATTTCGTTTCATTCCAAATCGAAATTCGGACGAATTTGTCAAATTCAGAGCTTCATATTGAATCGAATTTCCGAATTACTCTAGCACTGAAACTAAACTAATCCGAATGTATTTGTAACAAATAAATCCGAATTAGTTCAGATTTATTTGTTACATTCGAATCACCATGGACTAATCACAATTACACTAGTATTGTAAGTATATTAGGTTATATTCCTCTGCTAGCTCTGTGCAGGGCACATTATGTAGTTGGTACATAGTGAGGTTGGTACATAGGTGGGATGTGCTGTGTATTGCACTAGTATTATGTACTGTATATTAGGCCATATACATCTGCTAGCGCTGTGCATATTGTGTAGCTGGTACCTTTGAGGTTGGTACTTATGTTGATTCAGATGGGTTACACCTAATATACAGTACATAATACTATAATACTAGTCTAATACACAGCACATCCCACCTAACACATACTGAACTTCCGAATTTACGAAACAAATCCGTTCCGAATACATCCGAATTTATTCTAATCCAAAACGACTATATTCGAATGTATCCGAAATCGAATCGATCCGAAAACGAAATTTGAAAAAATCTGAATCGGTCCAAAACTAATTTTTCTGCCACGCACAAGTCTAGTAATACCTATGATTTGGATTACGGGACAGGCCAGCAAGTAATGTGGCATGGCAAAATAGTCTCCTGGGGACTGATGATAAATGTATTGTGGTAATGGGGGTATTAATAAAAAAAAAAAAATAAAGTCCATAAGCCATTACTCCTAGGATTCAACTCCTGCCAAAGATTTCCAAAACGGCAAAAGCACTCAATCCCTTCCACCTCTCTGGTATGTCAGTCTGGTGTATAGTCAAGCAAGTATGAGTAGAAAGGTAGGAAAGGACAAAGCAGGGACAATGAGGTACAAACTAGAACTGCCGCCATAAAAAAGATTTACATCAATTTAATGAAAATGTTGTTTTCTTTCATAAGGTGGTAAGAGTCCATGAGCCATTACTTCTGGGATCTAATACCCAAACTGTAGAATCCACAAGTATATTGGGCGATACAAATTTTTTTTGAAAGGCAGACACTTAATTTCCAGATACTGCTGGCCGAAGGACTTTCCTACCAAAAGCTGATTCTGAAGAAGCAAACAAATTAAAGTGGTAGAATTTAGTAAAGGTATATATGACCACGATGCTGCTTTGCAAATTTGTTCAATAAAAGCCTCATTTTTGAAAGCCCAGGAATTGGAAACTGATCTAGTAGAATGGGCTGTAATTCTTGTGAATCAAGAGTTTTAGCCAAGAAGCTAAAGTAATAGCTGTGGCCTTCTGGCCTTTGCGTGGACCCAAGCTATGAATAAACAAATTAGAGAATTATAATGCTATCACTAGACCTAAATTATGTAGGAGCCTTTCTTTAGAATTTTGAAGATTAGAACAAATAGAAGGAACTAGAATTTACGGATTTATATTATCGCAAAGAAAGCATCTTTGGAAGTCAAATGTATTCCTTAAAACTGCTTTATCCTGGTGAAAAAAGCAAACAGATAAGGAGGCTCAGAAGAAAGAGCAGACAATTCAGAAACTCTTCTGGCACAAGATATTGCTAAAAGAAACATTGCATAGGCTCAAAAGGAGAGATCTACAAATCTCTTACAACCAAATTAAGGTTCCAAGGAGAAGAAATTGGTTAAAATAACTGTTTTTTTATCCTGACTAAAGCTTGAACAAAGCTATGAATGTTATGAAACTTAGCAATTTTCTTGTGATATAACATGGAAAGTGCTGATATCTGATTTTAAAGAATTTTAAAGATTTTTAAAGAACCAATGCCCTCTTGTAAAATTTGACAAATTTCAGGAATTCTAAAGGAATGCCAGCTAAAACCTTGTTTTTCACACCAGGAAAGAAACATTTTCCAAATCTTGTAAGAGATTTTTTCTTTTAACAGGCTTTCGGCCCTCAATTAAGGTGTCAACTACAGCATCAGAAAAGCCTCTTTGTTTCAAAATTAGACGTTCAGTCTTTAAGCCTTCAACAGCTTGATGATAAAAAGGGTCTTGAGGCAGTATGTTGTGTCTCAATGGAAGCGACCATGGATGACAAATAGACATCTGTACCAGATCCGCAAACCAAGCTCTGCATGGGCAAGCTGGAACAATCAGAATTACTGACGAGAGCTTGTTTGATCTGAGCTATAACTCTTGGCAGTAGAACAGCTGGAGGAAAGATGTAACCAAGATGAAATAACCAAGGAGCTGCAAGAGCATCTACAAACTCCACTCATTGATCCCTGGGTCTTGAAAAATGTATGGGTAGATTGTTGTTCAAGCAACAAACTCGAAAAAATTGTCCTGAAAGGCAAACCTTAAAAACTAGTAATGGTCTTTGTGGATTAGGATATGGATATGAAGGTTAGGGCATTCTTATAAATCTATCATGGACATATATTGTCCATGCTGAACAGGAAGAATAGTATAAAACATTTCCATAATACCTGGAATTTCAGAGAAAAATGTGCCCAATATACCAGAAAACAGAAATATTTTTTTTATTTACCAATGAAAACTACATATATTTTTAAAGTAAACAACCCAAGGTGTTGATCTAGACCCATTTTGGAATATTTGATGTTACTTTTTGGGTTTCTCACTGCAATTATTTACACACAACTGCTGTAGTCATAAGACAACTAAAAGCTTCTCTGGGATCCCCATTGTTCAGAAACAGCAGACATGCATGGCTTCCACTAATTGCAGCTGCATACCACACTTGAAAGTGAAGGGGCATAGTCAGTTATCTTGTAAAAGTTTAACCGCCGTACTTCCAAAATAAAGTGTATGCCACGCTGCAATACAAAGAAATAAATGAAGTGTGCTAACTCGAGTCGGGAGTGCGACTCAATAATGCAGAGGATTAGAAATTACTTTGTGTAGAGCTGGTGTGTGCAAAGGGATGGGAAGCATGCTCACTATTATTTAAAGAATTATCTTAAAAATAATGTGTAAATTAAATAACTGGAGTAAAAACAGGGAGGTGCACTAAATAAGTTATATACAGAAAAAATTTAAATTAACTCCCTCTGAAAAAAACATAAAGATAATAAATTGTAGCTCAGAAAAAGTCTCCTTTAAAGGGACACTGAACCCAAATTTTTGTTTTCATGATTCAGACAGAGCATGCAATTTTAAGCAACTTTCTAATTTACTCCTATTATCAATTTTTCTTCGCTATCTTGCTATCTTTATTTAAAAAGCAGGCATGTGATGCATAGGAGCAGGCCCATTTTTGGTTGCGAACCTGGGTTATGCTTGCTTTCTTGAAAAGTATGCCTAGGTAGGCTCAAGAGCACCAATGCACCACTGGGAGCTAGCTGGTAATTGCTGGATGCACATATGTGTCCTGTCACTGGCTCATTAGATGTGTTCAGTGACTCCCAGTAGTATACTGCTGTTTCTGAATCTACATATGTATACTAGGATATCAACAAAGGATCATACAATTATAGTAAAAGTTGTTTAAAACGGCATGCTTTATCTGAATCATGAAAGTTTAATGTCAACAGTTTCTTTATCTATTTTCATGCAAAATAGTTTACAACCTGCTTCTCTTCTATACAAATGATGGAATATTGTTGAGTATAATATTTCTAAGACACACAAATTTGAGATCTTTTAATATTGTTGCAGGGACTTTTTATTTTGCACTATCAGGTAGTTAAAATTTAGGGGCCGAATTATCCCCCCCGTGTAAAGAGCGCTGCTCCATAACCTGTCCGCCTGCTCTGAGGCGGCGGACAGACAACGCCGGAAATCAACTGCTCTGAGGCGGCGGACAGACAACGCCGGAAATCCAATTTCGATCGGGTTGATTGACACCCCCTGCTAGCAGCCTATTGGCCGCAAATCTGCAGGGGGTGGTATTGCACCAACAGTTCACAAGAACTGCTGGTACAATGATCAATGCCGAAAACGCATGCTGTCTGCATTTATCGTTGTGCAGCGGACATGATCCACAATATCGGATCATGTCCGCTCGCACATTAGTAAATAGGCCCCTTAGAGTTAAGAAGCTGTTAAGAATTTAAGGATATTCATAGCTGATTAGTGGTTAGCCATATTTTAACAGAGCCATCTTTTTTGTAACATCCTGAGTTTTTTTGGGGGGGGGGAGAATAGCGATGCCTTATGTATTAAACAATTAAGCCACAAAAATTAACATTAGATCAGTTTATCAATTTGCTATTTATTTATTGTTGAATCCTGATAAAGAGGATTAGATACAGGTTATGGACATTGATTATATGTGGTTTAGATACGTTATTATCTCAGGATAGATAGTTTTACAGTTTATCCTGCTTTTCACCTTTAGTAAAGTTTATGAATAAAAATCTATACAAAAAAAATAATCCTATACTCTATTTCCTTTTGTATTGTTATATACGACTGTCTGAGCTCTTCTCGCTTTGTGGATTAGAAGGTGACATTGACCATTAGAACCGTTTGCATGGACTGATCGGTACATAAGCTTCTCCCTTTAATTTGGGATCTGTAGTTCTGACTTGTAATAGCTGTATTGATTCTGCCATTTACACTTATTGTATTTAGAGATCTGTTTAGCCATTTGTCAGAAAGCGTGCCTTGAGAAAAAAAAATCAAAGGTAATTTACACCGCCATTCGATTATAAAAGTGTTAAAGAAAAACACCTACAGCTGCGATTCCTCATACACATTAAACCACTAGACTTTTAATGGAGGAGTTGAAGCTATTTTCTTTTAACAACCCCACTAAAATACTAGTTAGCTTATGTTTTAACATTCAGGCAGGAAATTAAAATGTGCTCCTAGTGATCAGCTGAAAGTTGTAATTGGTATATTGGAAATGTAGCAGCCATTATAGGGCTGCAGATTATGTTTCTAATTCAAGGTTGCACAAAAGAAATGTTGTAGCTCAGCTCACCTTTATGAAACAATCTCGACTTTGGGTCATATAACAAGCTAATGATATGCAATATCGCTGGACCGTGCTAACATAAGCGCGTAACTTGATATTACAAGTCCAAGGTAAAGATTGTTTACCAGAGGAGGGATAGCGTGCCTGACATAGCACTAGTGTAACCTATACGTTTAATTTGCGTGCATATCACAAGTTGAAAGTTATATATATATATGTCAAAATATGTGTATGTGTGCAAAGTAAATACATATATTTATGTGTATTTATGTGTTTATATGTGTAAATATGTACTGTATGTGCACACAAACATACATATTTAAATGTATAAACACATAAATATACATCATTATTATTATTATTATCATTTATTTGTAAAGCGCCGCTAAATTCCGTAGCACTGGGTACAATGATAGGGGTATACAATGACAAAGATTTGTGATAAAATACAAAACATAACAAAACTAAAGAAATCTAGTACAGGAGGAAGAGGGTCCTGCTCTGGAGAGCTCACTGTCTATAGGTTAAGGGTGCAGAGACATACGGTTGGGGTAGCTTGTTACATCGGTTGTATTTGCAGCAGTGAGTCAGGCAGTTCATGTATTAGTTTGGTTTGGATGAGGGATGGAGGAGAGATGGTAAGCCTCTCTGAATAGGTGGGTTTTAAAGGATCGTCTGAAGCTATACAAGGTTGGAGACAGCCTTATGGAGCGGGGTAGAGAGTTCCAGAGGACAGGAGCAGCACGTGCAAAGTCTTGGAGGCGGGAATGGGACGTAGAGATAACAGGAGTGTAGAGACATAGGTCAGAGGTTGATCAAAGAGGACAGTGAGTGAAAGGAGATGAGAATGTGTCTTATGCGAGTGTTTAAGTTTAGGATCAGTGACGCATGGCTGGCTGAGGGATGTGAGATAGGAATAGAGTTCATGTGTGTTGTAGAGAGGGGAAGGTAGAAGAGAAGGAAAAATATGAATGTTCTGATTGCTGTTTGTGAATGGAAGAGCTGTGACTTTAAGGAGAAGGGAGGAAAAGGTTAATAAAGATATTAGAAAGTGTAGCATGTTTGCATTTAATTTGGGAAATTTGAAAAGTACTTATCTCTGTTGTCCAATCCTTTGTCTAACTCCATTGTTATAACTCTCTCTACACTTATGAACTAGCACACTTACGGCTAGATTACGAGTTTTTGTCGGTAAGGGTTGCGGTGTTAACGAGCAGTTTCAGCTCACCGCTCACCTACAAACAATGCTGGTATTACGGGTTTTTACAAACCCGGCATTAGCCGCAGAAAAGTGAGCGAAGAGCAAAATTTAGCTCCACATCTCACCTCAATACCAGCGCTGCTTACAGTAGCGGTGAGCTGGCAAAACGTGCTTGTGCACGATTTCCCCATAGGAATCAATGGGGCAGATTTGGCTGAAAAAAACACCTGCAAAAAAGCAGCGTTCAGCTCCTAACGCAGCCCCATTGATTCCTATGGGGAAAATTTTTTTATGTCTACACCTAACACCCTAACATGAACCCGGAGTCTAAACACCCCTAATCTTACACTTATTAACCCCTAATCTGCCGCCCCCTACATCGCCGACACCTGCATTATATTATTAACCCCTAATCTGCCGCTCCAGACACCGCTGCCACCTACATTATACTTATGAACCCCTAATCTGCTGCCCCCAACATCCCCGACACCTACATACTATTTATTAATCCCTACTCTGCTGCCCCCAATGTCGCCGCAACCTAACTACAATTATTAACCCCTAATCTGCCGCCCACAACATCGCCCCCACTATATGAAAGTTCTTAACCCCTAAACCTAAGTGTAACCCTAACCCTAACACCCCCTAACTTAAATATAATTTAAATAAATCTAAATAAAATTACTACAATTAAATAAATAATTCCTATTTAAAACTAAATACTTACCTATAAAATAAACCTTAAGCTAGCTACAATATAACTAATAATTACATTGTAGCTAGCTTAGGGTTTATTTTTATTTTACAGGCAACTTTGTATTTATTTTAACTAGGTACAATAGTTATTAAATAGTTATTAACTATTTAATAACTACCTAGCTAAAATAAAGAAAACTTTACCTGTAAAATAAAACCTAACCTAAGTTCCAATTACACCTAACACTACAGTACACTACAATAAAATTAATTCACTAAACTAACTACAATTAAATGCAATTATCTAAATTACAAAAACAAACAAACACTAAATTAAAGAAAATAATAAAATAATTACATTTTTTTACACCTAATCTAATCCCCCTAATAATATAAAAAAGCCCCCCAAAATAATAAAAATTCCTACCCTATACTAAATTACAAATAGCCCTTAAAAGGGCCTTTTGCAGGGCATTGCCCCAAAGTAATCAGCTCTTTTACCTGTAAAACAAAAATACAATACCCCCCCAACATTACAAGCCACCACCCACACACCCAACCCTACTCTAAAACCCACCCAATCCCCCCTTAATAAAACCTAACACTAACCCCTTGAAGATCACCCTACCTTGAGAAGTCTTCACCCAACCGGACCAAAGTCCTCAACGAAGCCGGGCGAAGTGGTCCTCCAGACGGGCATAAGTCTTCATCCAAGCCGGGAAGAAAAGGTCCTACAGATGGGCAGAAGTCTTCATCCAGGCGGCATCTTCTATCTTCATCCATCTGGAGCGGAGCGGGTCCATCTTCAAGACATCCGACGCCGAGCATCCTCTTCTGTCTTGATCCGACAACTAAATGATGGTACCTTTAAGTGACGTCATCCAAGATGGCGTCCCTTCAATTACGATTGGCTGATAGAATTCTATCAGCCAATTGGAATTAAGATAGAGAAAATCCTATTGACTGATCCAATCACCCAATAGGATTGAGCTTGCATTCTATTGGCTGTTCCAATCAGCCAATAGAATGCGAGCTTAATCCTATTGGCTGATTGGATCAGCCAATAGGATTAGCCAATAGGATTTTTTCTACCTTAATTCTGATTGGCTGATAGAATTCTATCAGCCAATCGGAATTGAAGGGACGCCATCTTAGATGACGTCACTTAAAGGTACCATCATTTAGTCATCGGATCAAGACAGAAGAGGATGCTCCACGTCGGATGTCTTGAAGATGGACCCGCTCTGCTCTGGATGGATGAAGATAGAAGATGCCGTCTGGATGAAGACTTCTTCCCGTCTGGAGGACCTCTTCTTCCCGGCTTGAATGAAGACCTCTGCCCGTCTGGAGGACCACTTCTGCCTGGTTGTGTGAAGACGTCTCAAGGTAGGGTGATCTTCAAGGGGTTAGTGTTAGGTTTTATTAAGGGGGGATTGGGTGGGTTTTAGAGTAGGGTTGGTTGTGTGGGTGGTGGGTTGTAATGTTGGGGGGGGTATTGTATTTTTTTTACAGGTAAAAGAGCTAATTACTTTGGGGCAATGCCCCGCAAAAAGCCCTTGTAAGGGCTATTTGTAATTTAGTGTAGGGTAGGGATTTTTATTATTTTGGGGGACTTTTTTATTTTATCAGGGGGATTATATTAGGTGTCATTAGTTTAAAAAAAATTGTAATTATTTTATTATTTTCTGTAATTTAGTGTGTTTTTTTTATAATTTAGATAATTATATTTAATTGTATTTAATTTGAGTTAGTGTAGGGAATTAATTTAATTATAGTGCAGTGTTAGGTGTAATTGTAACTTAGGTTAGGTTTTATTTTACAGGTACATTTTTCTTTATTTTAGCTAGGTAGTTATTAAATAGTTAATAACTATTTAATAACTATTGTACCTAGTTAAAATAAATACAAAGTTGCCTGTAAAATAAAAATAAACCCTAAGCTAGATACAATGTAACTATTAGTTATATTGTAGCTAGCTTAGGCCTAGATTTAGAGTTTGGCGGTAGCCGTGAAAACCAGCGTTAGAGGCTCCTAACGCTGGTTTTAGGCTACCGCCGGTATTTGGAGTCACTCAAAATAGGGTCTAACGCTCACTTTTCAGCCGCGACTTTTCCATACCGCAGATCCCCTTACGTCAATTGCGTATCCTATCTTTTCAATGGGATCTTCCTAACTCCGGTATTTAGAGTCGTTTCTGAAGTGAGCGTTAGAGCTCTAACGACAAAACTCCAGCCGCAGAAAAAAAGCAGGAGTTAAGAGCTTTCTGGGCTAACGCCGGTTCATAAAGCTCTTAACTACTGTACCCTAAAGTACACTAACACCCATAAACTACCTATGTACCCCTAAACTGAGGTCCCCCCACATCGCCGCAACTCGATTACATTTTTTTAACCCCTAATCTGCCGACCGCCACCTACGTTATACTTATGTACCCCTAATCTGCTGCCCCTAACACCGCCGACCCCTGTATTATATTTATTAACCCCTAACCTGCCCCCCTCAACGTCGCCGCCAGCTACTTACAATAATTAACCCCTAATCTGCCGACCGCAAAGCGCTGCCACCTACGTTATCCTTATGTACCCCTAATCTGCTGCCCCTAACACCGCCGACCCCTGTATTATATTTATTAACCCCTAACCTGCCCCCCACAACGTCGCCGCCAGCTACTTACAATAATTAACCCCTAATCTGCCGACCGCAAAGCGCCGCCACCTACGTTATCCTTATGTACCCCTAATCTGCTGCCCCTAACACCGCCGACCCCTATATTATATTTATTAACCCCTAATCTGCCCCCCTCAACGTCGCCGACACCTGCCTACACTTATTAACCCCTAATCTGCCGAGCGGAACTGAGCGCTACTATAATAAAGTTATTAACCCCTAATCCGCCTCACTAACCCTATCATAAATAGTATTAACCCCTAATCTGCCCTCCCTAACATCGCCGACACCTAACTTCAATTATTAACCCCTAATCTGACGACCGGAGCTCACCGCTACTATAATAAATGGATTAACCCCTAAAGCTAAGTCTAACCCTAACACTAACACCCCCCTAAGTTAAATATAATTTAAATCTAACGAAATTAATTAACTCTTATTAAATAAATTATTCCTATTTAAAGCTAAATACTTACCTGTAAAATACATCCTAATATAGCTACAATATAAATTATAATTACATTGTAGCTATTTTAGGATTAATATTTATTTTACAGGCAACTTTGTAATTATTTTAACCAGGTACAATAGCTATTAAATAGTTAAGAACTATTTAATAGTTACCTAGTTAAAATAATAACAAAATTACCTGTAAAATGAATCCTAACCTAAGTTATAATTAAACCTAACACTACCCTATCAATAAATTAATTAAATAAAATACCTACAATTACCTACAATAAAACCTAACACTACACTATCAATAAATAAATTAAATACAATTCCTACAAATAACTACAATTACATAAACTAACTAAAGTACAAAAAATAAAAAGAACTAAGTTACAAAAAATAAAAAAAGATTTACAAACATAAGAAAAATATTACAACAATTTTAAACTAATTACACCTACTTTAAGCCCCCTAATAAAATAACAAAGACCCCCAAAATAAAAAAATGCCCTACCCTATTCTAAATTAATAGAGTTAAAAGCTCTTTTACCTTACCAGCCCTGAACAGGGCCCTTTGCGGGGCATGCCCCAAGAAAATCAGCTCTTTTGCCTGTAAAAAAAACCATACAATACCCCCCCCAACATTACAACCCACCACCCACATACCCCTAATCTAACCCAAACCCCCCTTAAATAAACCTAACACTAAGCCCCTGAAGATCTTCCTACCTTGTCTTCACCTCAACAGGTATCACCGATCCGTCCTGGCATCCGGTGCTGAAGAGGTCCAGAAGAGGCTCCAAAGTCTTCCTCCTACCCAGCAAGAAGAGGACATCCGGACTGGCAAACATCTTCATCCAAGCAGCATCTTCGATCTTCTTCCATCCGGTGCGGAGCGGGTCCATGTTGAAGCAGCCGACGCGGATCCATCCTCTTCTTTCTGCGTCTCCCGACGAATGACGGTTCCTTTAAGGGACGTCATCCAAGATAGCGTCCCTCGAATTCCGATTGGCTGATAGGATTCTATCAGCCAATCGGAATTAAGGTAGGAATATTCTGATTGGCTGATGGAATCAGCCTATCAGAATCAAGTTCAATCCGATTGGCTGATTGGATTGGATTGGATTCAGCACCGGATGCCAGGACGGATCGGTGATACCTGTTGAGGTGAAGACAAGGTAGGAAGATCTTCAGGGGCTTAGTGTTAGGTTTATTTACGGGGGGTTTGGGTTAGATTAGGGGTATGTGGGTGGTGGGTTGTAATGTTGGGGGGGTATTGTATGTTTTTTTTTACAGGCAAAAGAGCTGATTTTCTTGGGGCATGCCCCGCAAAGGGCCCTGTTCAGGGCTGGTAAGGTAAAAGAGCTTTTAACTCTATTAATTTAGAATAGGGTAGGGCATTTTTTTATTTTGGGGGTCTTTGTTATTTTATTAGGGGGCTTAGAGTAGGTGTAATTAGTTTAAAATTGTTGTAATATTTTTCTTATGTTTGTAAATATTTTTTTATTTTTTGTAACTTAGTTCTTTTTTATTTTTTGTACTTTAGTTAGTTTATGTAATTGTAGTTATTTGTAGGAATTGTGTTTAATTTATTTATTGATAGTGTAGTGTTAGGTTTTATTGTAGGTAATTGTAGGTATTTTATTTAATTAATTTATTGATAGGGTAGTGTTAGGTTTAATTATAACTTAGGTTAGGATTTATTTTACAGGTAATTTTGTTATTATTTTAACTAGGTAACTATTAAATAGTTCTTAACTATTTAATAGCTATTGTACCTGGTTAAAATAATTACAAAGTTGCCTGTAAAATAAATATTAATCCTAAAATAGCTACAATGTAATTATAATTTATATTGTAGCTATATTAGGATGTATTTTACAGGTAAGTATTTAGCTTTAAATAGGAATAATTTATTTAATAAGAGTTAATTAATTTCGTTAGATTTAAATTATATTTAACTTAGGGGGGTGTTAGTGTTAGGGTTAGACTTAGCTTTAGGGGTTAATCCATTTATTATAGTAGCGGTGAGCTCCGGTCGTCAGATTAGGGGTTAATAATTGAAGTTAGGTGTCGGCGATGTTAGGGAGGGCAGATTAGGGGTTAATACTATTTATGATAGGGTTAGTGAGGCGGATTAGGGGTTAATAACTTTATTATAGTAGCGCTCAGGTCCGCTCGGCAGATTAGGGGTTAATAAGTGTAGGCAGGTGTCGACGACGTTGAGGGGGTCAGATTAGGGGTTAATAAATATAATATAGGGGTCGGCAGTGTTAGGGGCAGCAGATTAGGGGTACATAAGGATAACGTAGGTGGCGGCGCTTTGCGGTCGGCAGATTAGGGGTTAATTATTGTAAGTAGCTGGCGGCGACGTTGTGGGGGGCAGGTTAGGGGTTAATAAATATAATACAGGGGTCGGCGGTGTTAGGGGCAGCAGATTAGGGGTACATAAGGATAACGTAGGTGGCGGCGCTTTGCGGTCGGCAGATTAGGGGTTAATTATTGTATGTAGCTGGCGGCGACGTTGTGGGGGGCAGGTTAGGGGTTAATAAATATAATACAGGGGTCGGCGGTGTTAGGGGCAGCAGATTAGGGGTACATAGGGATAATGTAAGTTGCGGCGGTTTACGGAGCGGAAGATTAGGGGTTAATAATATAATGCAGGGGTCAGCGATAGCAGGGGCGGTTTTGGGGTTAATAGGTAGTTTATGGGTGTTAGTGTACTTTTTAGCACTTTAGTTAAGAGTTTTATGTTACGGCGTTAGCCCATAAAACTCTTAACTACTAACTTTTAAATGCGGTACAAGTCTTGACAGGAGAGGGTCTACCGCTCACTTTTTCCAAGACTCGTAATACCGGCGTTATGCAAGTCCCATTGAAAATATGGGATATGCAATTGACGTAAGTGAATTTGCGGTATGTTCGAGTCGCAGAAAAAAAGTGAGCGGTACACCTGTACCTGCAAGGCTCGAAATACCAGCGGGCGTTAAAAAGCAGCGTTGGGACCTCTCAACGCTGCTTTTTAACCCTAACGCAAAACTCGTAATCTAGCTGTTAGAGAACTATACACATGCAGTGCTGAATTGATCTAACAAGCTAAGCTTGATTGTAACAAGCTGGGGATATTCAATTTTAAGGTAATAACAGTCACATGCTTCTAATTAGCAAAGGTCATAAATTAGAGCAGGATCAAACAAGGCATAAGCAAACATTGCAGACGGCACCTTTCTTATCAAACTGGAAGACAGAGAAAAGAAAGTTGTTTTTTAAGGTAATAGAGACATACCAGAGATAAAGATTTGTAGGGGGATATGCAGTTATAGTATGTGAAGCAGGGTTAAAATATGTGAAGCATACACATGTATACACACATACATATGTATACTTCTGAGCCAGTCAAATACCTTTATACATGTAATATAAGTTTTATTTATTTTTAATGTGTTTTGTATTTTGAATAGAAATATTTAAAATTCATATGTTGTTCACTTAGAAACAAATGTTCTTTTATATATATATATATATATATATATATATATATATATATATATATATATACAGTATATATAAAGGGCACAAATAGCACAAGGCATGCTGGTCACTAATATGAAGATTCACATGTGAACTTATAAGAACCCCAAATAAAAAGTCACTCCAAAAGACAGAAGTAGCAAGCATCAATAACAAAGTCCGGAGCAGTGAGGTATACAAGCGGATCGTTCACTGGTTTAATACCGTGACGGTCGTACACTTGGTCCGGGTCCCCGCCACAACGGAATCTCCTAAACTGCTTACTTGTCTCCGGTTTACTGCTCCCAGATGTCTTGTGTGTAAACGGTGTCTGTGTTGAATCGCAGTCTTACTGATCCACCTGCGGGATACACCAGCCTGTGGGTAGGGGTGTCACAGTGACATCACAGGCCAGGCATAGATAATTAGTCCATGTGCCAAGGCTCCAGTCGGTGAGTAGATTCAAATGAACAAACAGACAGAAAACCAGCAAACCTCCAAGCACATAATGATAAAAGTTTATTAAGGAGAATAAGAACAAGAACATCCATAGGGCAATCACGGCAATCAGTGTCTTACACGTTTTGACAGCCCTCTGCCTTAATCATAGACATGCTACCATAAGGGATAGTGGGTTTAAATAAACAAACTAATCAATCACTAATTACAATAAGCTGTGTCACTGAAAGTAACAGAAATATCCCAATACCAATCATTATGGAGAGAAATCTGCTTGCATCAATGTAAAGTGTATACACAATAAATTCAATACATTAAATTAGATTCTTACACATTAAACTCATCCCGTTTGGATGTTACTTGTTCTTATTCTCCTTTATAAACTTTTATCATTATGTGCTTGGAGGTTCGCTGGTTTTCTGTCTGTTTATTTATATATACTGTATATATATTATATATACTGTATATATATATATATATATATACATATATACACTATACAATTCAAATTAGCCAATAGAATGAGAGCTGCTTAAATCCTATTGACTGATTGGAATAGCCAATAGGATTTTAGCAGCACTAATTCCTATTGGCTGATTCAAATTTTTCAGCCAATAGGAATGCAAGGGATGCCGGATGTCTTCAGGATGGACCCGCTCCGCGCCCGCTGGATGAAGATCGAAGAGGCCGCCTGGATGAAGACTCCTTGCCGCATGGATGATGACTTCGCCGGCTGGATGAAGATCCTTCAAGCGGGACTTCAACAACTGTAAGTGGATCGTCAGGGGTTAGTGTCAGGTTTTTTTTTAAGGGTTTTTTTGGGTGGTTTTTTTTTTCAGATTAGGGTTTGGGCAATGTAAAAGAGCTAAATGCCCTTTTAAGGGCAATGGTTATCTTAGGTTATTTTAGATAGTTTTTTATTTGGGGGGGTTGGTTGGGTGGTGGGTTTTACCGTTGGTTGGGTGGAGTGTGTATTTATTTTAGAGGTAAAAGAACTGATATCTTTGGGGCAATGCCCCACAAAAGGCCCTTTTAAGGGCCATTGGTAGTTTATTGTAGGCTAGTTTTTTTTATTTAAGGTTGTATTTTTTATTTTGATAGGGCTATTAGATTAGGTGTAACTCTTTTTTATTTTTGATAATTTGTAGTGTTAGGATTTTTTTATTGGTAGTTTAGTTTTATTTAATTGGTAGTTAGTATAACTATAGTTTAATAATTATAATAGTTTTTTTAATTTGACAGGTAAGTTTTAATTTTATTTAAGATAGGGAAATTGTAACATAGTAACATACTAGATATGGTTGAAAAAAGACCAAAGTCCATCGAGTTTAACCTATGCAAATCTAGAATACTTACAAAAAGCTCCAGTTAAGCTTAAATAACCCCACTAAAAGGTAAACCCATTTAATACTAGCAATCATATCCATGAATTTTGTTTATATACAGAAATGTATCCAGACTATTTTTAAATGTATCTAGGGTATTGGCATTCACTACCTCCTTTGGTAATGAGTTCCACAATTTTATTGCTCTTACAGTGAAAAAATGTTTCCATTGCAGGAGATTAAATCTCCTTTCCTCTAACCTTAAATTGTGACCTCTTGGAATAAACAGAGCTTTTGCCATCTCTGTATATGGGCCTTGAATATATTTATATAAAGTAATCATGTCCCCTCTCAAGCGCCTTTTTTCTAAAGAATACAGACCCAGTTTTGCTAGCCTTTCCTCATAGGTTCATCCTGCTCTGACCTAATGACCTTACTTAACTTAGTATCATCTGCAAAAATAGAGATGTCGCTATTTAATCCTTGTTCCAAGTCATTTATAAAAATATTAAAAAGAACAGGGCCCAGTACTGATCCCTGGGGGACTCCACTGATTACCTTTGTCCAATCTGAGTATGATCCATTCACTACTACTCGTTGCTCCCTATCTTTTATCCAGTTATTTATCCATGAGCTAACATTTTCAGCTATGTTGTGCATTAATCTCTCATGTGGCACTGTATCAAATGTATTTGCAAAATCTAAGTATATCACATCAACTGATTCCCCTTTATCTATATTTTTACTTACTTCCTCGTAAAATCTAATTAGATTAGTTTGACATGATCTATTTCTCCTAAAACCATGCTGATTAGAACTCATAATCTTGTTTACACGAATATGATCATCAATATAATCCCTTCAAATATCTTCGCCACTATTGATGTCCGACTAGCTGGTCTATAGTTTCCTGGATCACCCCTGATTCCCTTTTTGAAGAGTGGCACCGCATCAGCTTTACGCCAATCCTTGGGTACCATGCCTGAGGATAATGAGTCTTGAAAAAGTACTGATTTGTCTATAACAGTGCTAAGTTTCCTTAACACCCTTGAGTATATTTCATCTAGGCCTGGAGTTTTATTTACCTTAATATTATCCAGTTTTTTCCTGATATCCTCTAAACATAACCTAGTTAATGGTATAGCCTGGCATGTTCTATTTTGTTCCAAAGTATCATCCAATTGTTCCTCTCTTGTGTATACTGAAGAAAAAAATTAGTTTAGTACCCCAGCCTTCTCCCTGTCATTATTTATCATGCTACCCTCCACGCATTTTAATGTACCTATATTGTCCTTTTTAGATTTTATGCTATTTATGTACTTAAAGAACCTTTTAGGGTTAGGCTTAGAATCCTTTGCAATTAATTTTTCGTTTTCAATTTTGGCTAGTTGGATTGCTTTTTTGCATGCTTTGTTACATTCCTTATAAATATGGAATTTTGAGTCTGTACTATTTTCTTTAAATAATTTAAATACCCTACGTTTTTTACTAATTTCTCTTAACACATTTTTATTTAGCCACATTGGCTTTGATTTTTGATTGTTATTGTTATAACCATATGGTATTTGTTGATATGTAAATTTATTTAACAAATTTTTAAATATTATCCATTTATCCTCTGTATTTTTATTAGAGAATACATTGTCCCAATTTATATTATTTAATGATTTCCTTAAATCTAAGAATTTTGCTTTCTTAGAATTAAAAGTCTTAGTTAAACCTTTAGGACACTGCATATGAAAAGAGATTGTTATGATCACTGTTACCCAAATGTTCTTTGACTTCTATTTTTGATATTATGGGGACACTGCGGATCAGGTCCGCCAGACCTCGCTGAATACGGCGAGCAATACGCTAGCCGTATTCAGCATTGCACCAGCAGCTCACAAGAGATGCTGGTGCACCGCCGCCCCCTGCAGACTCGCGGCCAATGGGCCGCCAGCAGGGGGTGTCAATCAACCCGATCGTACTCGATCAGGTTGATTTCCGGCGATGTCTATCCACCTGCTCAGAGCAGGCAGACAGGTTATGGAGCAGCGGTCTTTGTGACTGCTGCTTCATAACTGCTGTATCTGGTGAGTCTGAAGACTTGCCAGAAACAGGGGCCATCAAGCTCCATACGGAGCTTGTTAAATAGAGCCCCAAATCTGTATTGTTTGATAGCGCTAAATCCAATATAGCTTTACTCCTAGTTGGCTCCTCTATTAATTGTGACAAGAAGTTATCCCTGAGAACATTTAAAAATCTATCCCCCCTTAGCTGAATTACTAGTTTCACTGGCCCAGTTTATATCAGGGTAGTTAAAATCTCCCATAATTACAGCATTGTTATTAGCAGCCTTACCTACTTGGAATAGTAGTTGAGTTTCCTCTGGGTCACTAATGTTAAGGAGGCTTGTAGCATGTTCTTAGAAATATTTTTTAGGATTTTTTCCCCCACTCTTTATTTAAACCCACAGGGTCTCTACATTGTCACTTGTATCATAAATATCGTCCCTTATTGTAGGTTTAAGGTTAGTTTTAATTTACATGCAGATTCCTCCACCCCTTTTATTATTCCTGTCCCTCCTAAATAAAGTGACTGATTAAGGAAGGCAATTGCCACATCAATATGAGTTTAGAAAGGTCCCAGGTAAACACAAATTAGCAAGTCTTGGACACCCTTGGACACACATCCAGCCAGACCCACTAGACACCAAGATCTTCGCACCCCAGATCCTCACAGATCCGAGAGACTTAGCCCCACAGCTAGGGAATGGGATCCTCTCCCACAGAGATCGCTAGCCCCGAGTGCCAAACGTCAAAACCAGGACTTGGTTTCTACTTTGAACTGAGACAATGTGACCTGGACTTTATCTATTGGGACTCATAGCTATCATTACCAAAGACCTGAGAGGACCGAATAGTAATGTATATTTTTATTTTTATTCTAATGTTTGCTTAATTTTGCTGTTATGTAGATTAATTTACTAGAAGCAGTGTAAGGATAGGCCCTAGTGACACTCAATTACAGGTTAAGTCCTTAAGAAACACTACTCTATACCTCAAAGCTAAAAGTCGCACCCTACATATCACCCACTCACTAGCTATACATTTAGTTAGTTTATGATATCAACAACTGGTACACTTAGTGACAGCAAGCGTCACCAGGGTACTTGTAAGAGGCGCCTAGGAGCAAATAAGTGTGACACTGGAAAATACGAATACTACAGCAGTATGTTAGGATAACTAAGTAATTCGATGAAGCAACAATAAAGCAACAATAATATGCAAGGATATAAAACTCCAATAATATGCAAGGATATAAAGCAAAACAAAAACAAAAAGGACAAAAGGCAGGGAGATAAAGGGAAATACAGACTAAATAGTCCAGTGAATAATATATAATATTGTAACAGTCCTGCTAGATGCAATTTCAAATAAAGAAGGTTTCAAATAAAGTGTATCCAGGAATGGTAGGCCACTCCTTCAGGGTGTCGTGCCACAACACAGGTAAGAGAATCTAAGGAGAACAGAATAGAGGGCACCACATAGTGCAGATCATAAACAACTTGGAATAGGTAGTGATAGGAGCTAAAGAATCCTACTCACACAATGTAAAGCACTGATGTGCAATACCAGCAGTCCGGAACCACACGTCGTCCGGTAGACCAGAAGAAGATATCACCAGTAGGGATCCTTGTCTCACCAGGGAGAGTCCAAAGATGCCCAGAGTGGAATGGTCAAGATGAACCTGTATAGCAGTGGTCAGCCAGCAAGTCCAGAGACTTTTATCAAATTTGCTTCACTCTCATGTTATTCTTCATATAAGAGATACATAGGCAAGTATCATGGATGCAGTGGGTTTATCTTGACCCTAAGATCCTCTTACAAGAGGTAGAAATAAATGGCCTGATGCGTTTCGGGAGCCGAACCACACCTAAACTAGCCCAGGGATAAACCCAACTATATGAACTGCACATGGCCCCAGTGAAGAACCCTTTGAGTCAGACGCATAACCCTAGACTAAATTAGATTTCTGACAACACATCTACTCTTAACGAGACAATAATTCTCCCCAAGATTTTCCGGTTTAGACAAGTACAGTGGCTACTACAGGACCTCCTTGATAATTAGTAACTAGCTCTGATACAGTATGGGGATATAGTAAGGTTCCTAGAAACTGTACGGCCCTAGGTTGTTTCATAAGGCCAGGTTTTTCTTTAGGTCTGCCTGTTTATTTGTACTTAAGCATTCCAATGTTTTTGATGTATGGTTGTAAAAGGTTATATATGTTCTCTCTATTGGTTTTGATATTCCAGGGGTAAGTTCTGAGACCAGTATCTTAGGCCGTGTCCTCAATCTTTCCCTTTAATAGTCAAAACATGACCCTTAATAATCTTTGTGTTCCTATGAGACATAATGTATTTTCCCTAATTTCATTTTTAACATTGGCCCCTCGGGAGACAGGCCCCCATATTCTTTTTATTATTATTATTATTATTATCATTCTTATTATATGTGTTTTTACCTTTACATTTGATCAGATTTTACAATACCACCATTTCATTATATGTTTTTGAAATACAATTTCAAGCTTCTTTAAATTTAAATCTAGATAGAACCAGAATTCCCAAAGACTAGCAGGCCTGCCCCCCCCCCATCCCCCCACCTATCCCCTTATCTCCCTTAATCCTCCCTTTACAAAAAGGCCTATTTCCAGAAGTTCCTTTTCCCAATTTTGTATTTCTGCAGGCTGGATACCCAAGCTCCCTACCCCATTCCTTACACCCCTGAGCTTACTTCGTAAGCCAAGGAAAATATATCCTATAGAAACTTATCTAGTTTTTTTTTCATGTATGTCCATATGATTCATATCTCACTGTTGATACAGGACATTGTTAATATATTTGGTTTGCAGAGATGAGCTTTATCAGCCCAGCCAGTTTATTAGTAATTCAATCGCACTTGATATTCTGAACCTTTACTATCCCTGAACCTTCTGCCCCCTAATCCGGACTCGAGTGATGCATTCATTAATTCATCTGCTCCTAAGTTCCGAGATCTAGTGTACCAGTATCAGCTCTTCGACATCTGGAGGTCCCTACATCCAACAAACAGAGATTATTCATATTTATCCCCAACACATAAATCATATTCCTGAATAGACTATTTTTTACCGATTCTTGGACCTTAAATCGCATTCAACATGCCAAAATCTCTTCTTGTCTATGGTCAGATCACGATGCAGTATCCATCACTCTACCTGGAAATACGGCGCTTACTTCCAGACCAAGTTGGAAATGTCCTCAATTTTTATGGGCAGACCCTTTATTTTTAGGGTCGCTACAAGAAACAACCGCAGACTTTTTCTGGAATAACGTAGAAGAGGAAACTTCCCAACAAACTAGGTGGAGTGCTTTTAAGGCATACATTCGTTGCTTCTGCATTAGTAAGTTGGCCAAGTCTAAAAAAGATAGGGGGGCTCCATTAGGAAAGCTGATGTGTGACCTTAGACAAGCAGATAGCTTAAACAAACTTAATCCTACCGCAGCTCTCTCAGACGAGATCTTTCTGCTCAAAGCCACCATCAAAGACAAAAAAAACTAAAAAATCCAAGAAGCTGCAATGAGATTTAGACAGGTCATGTACTCCAAAAGTAACAAGGCAGATTCGCTTCTCGCAAAGAAGCTTAGACAAAGAGTAGCCGCGGCGAGAATTCCCTATATATCACATGACGGTCACAGGGCGTACACACCTTCAGATATCGGGGATATATTCGCGGAATATTATTCGAGCTTGTACAATATTAAGACACATGAATCCCTTTTATCAGCTTCATCCCAAGATATCTCACATTTCTTGGCAGGTTTACACTTACCGCAGCTCAAGGACGAGGACAAAGAGAAATTAACACAACCATTCTCATTAAGAGAAGTGGAGTATGTTCTCAAACAGATTCAAAATAACAAAGCTCCTGGACCAGACGGTTACACAGGGACTTTTTATAAGAAACTCAAACCCCAAATAGCCCCAATATTGAGGAACCTTTTTAATGAGATCAGGGAAACAGGCCAAATTCGAAGGGAATTTTTGGAGGCCACTGTTATCCCCATTTCAAAGCCGGGGAAAGATCAGACTGAATGTAGTAACTATCGCCCCATTTCGCTTATTAATCTGGATACGAAACTATACTCGAAGCTTATAGCAAATAGGCTTGTCCATCTCCTGCCAATGATTATACACCATGACCAAGTGGGTTTTACGTTGGGTAGACAGGGACCGGATAACACTAGAAGACTAATCTTTGTTTTTACATCCCCATGGTGGCCCTGTCGTTAGACGCTGAGAAAGCCTTCGACAGGGTCAGATGGGATTATATTTGGGTGGTTCTTTTGGGTTTCCCAAACCCTTTATCATGGCAATTAAAACCTTGTACTCTGGCCATATGCTCGAGTAAAAGGGATGAGATTCTGTTCCCCAGAGTTCCCGATCTCCAACAGGTCCAGACAAGGCTGCCCACTTTCACCGCTTATATTTGCGTTGGTGATGGAACCTTTTGCCCAAAAGATTAGACAATCTGACTCTATCACTGGGATTCCTCTCCTGCTCCCCTCAGAGAAAATAGTTCTTTTTGCAGATGATGTGACCCTACTCCTGACAAAGCCACTTTCTTCCATGCCGACGGTCTTTAATGTGATTAGTCTTTTTGGCCAAATGAGCTACTATAAAATTAACTATAAAAAGACAGAGGGCTACTCCGTACGGATGGATCAACCCACTTTGTTAAGACTCCAAACTCTTTACCCCTTTTCCTGGTCCACCCAAAATATTAAACACTTGGGGATACTCTTAAGTGCCGACCCAGAATGTCTGATCCATGATAATTTCGACCTATTAATTCATAATTTTAAAACATTACTGGAGAAATGGGACTTTAAGGAGCTGTCCTGGTTAGGGAGAGTCGCCTCAGTGAAAATGTCCTTACTCCCGAAAGCATTGTATTTGTTCTGTTGTATTCCACTTAATATTCCACACTCTATCTTATTTCAGATCCATAAATTATTTTCTCATTATATATGGCAAAATAAAGCACAATGGATTACATATCACACGTTACAGAGACCCCACTCACGCGGAGGGATAGGGGCTCCTAATATTTTCACTTATTATGAAGCAGCAAGACTATCACATATTTCAATATGGGGCGTCGGGGAGGATAGGCCAGGCTGGTACCCCCTTGAGGCCTCAGGGATGCCAGATGATTTAGAGCTGTCTGATTTAATTTGGGTCCCCAACCTCAGGAAACTCATCCCACAATGTTGTAGTTCGCCATAATCTATTAATATGGGAATCTTTGAGAAGTAGATCGTTAATTGCCCCACCCATCGCCAGTTCATCATATGGCAAGCTTATTTTGGGATCTTAAAAATACTCATTTCAATGCATGACAACAGAAGGGGTTCTTAATTGTTGAAGATTTTTTTGATCAAACTCGAACCCTTGATTTGTCTCTAATAGCTAGTAAATGTGAGCCTTGCCCTGCTTGGTTGCCATTTGAATCTCTTAGAGTCCAGAGCTTTTTGAAATCCTGGGGATTCCTCAAAAATCCCATTCGGAGACCTACTCCATGGGAAACCAGATGGAAAAGTGGGACTAAGGTTACCAAACCCCTCACGATTCACTACAACTTACTCCTATTAGATATTACTCCTGGGATACCATGGCAACTCAAAGCATGGACTAGGGAACTAGACATTAATGTATCAGATAGCGATTGGGAAAGCGCGATCACGCTCACTAAAAAGACCATACACTGTGTTACCATGCTGGAAGTATATATAAAAGTACTCCTGAAATGGCATAGAACCCCGATTAGGCTCGCTAAAATGTATCCGGAGATCTCGCCCTTATGTTGGCGTGGTTGTGGGGGAACCGGCTCAGACTCCCATATTTGGTGGGAATGCCCAAAGTTGAACACATTATGGGAAGAAGTAGGTAGTATGTGTAACTCATTGAAACTTATCACTGATATATCACCTGCCAATGCATTGTTACATGTTATTGCACCTGATATACCTCAGGTGTCGAGGAGACTACTGGTTCACATTTTCACTGCAAC
Source organism: Bombina bombina (assembly GCF_027579735.1). NCBI lineage: Eukaryota > Metazoa > Chordata > Amphibia > Anura > Bombinatoridae > Bombina > Bombina bombina. The sequence continues at coordinate 366,447,051 of NC_069505.1, read as the reverse complement.
AAAGTTGTGCATTGCCCGGGCCTGGAGAACTCTTGAACCTCTGCATCTCTCAGAGGTTAAAGCAGTTATAGACTACATGGCTAACATGGAGAGACATTTTTTTAATTTGGTTGATCAAATGGAAAGCTACTGGCTAATTTGGGACGTATGGCTTCATAAATAAAGTGGGGTTTTTTTTTTGGTTTTTTTCCCTTATTCTACTCTCTCCCTACTTGCTCCTCTAATCACTTTCACATGACCCTACCCATATGGTTCAGAGACAGATTCCGTATTGCTTAACTGCTGGTAACTTGGTAAGATCTGAGTGGTCGTTACGGAAAATACAAGTGAGAATTACAATTGAAGTATTTGGATTACAAGTGTTACCACCCTTTTTTTTTACTATACATAACATTGATGTTTGCTAAATGTTTTTATGCACCAAAATTTCTAAGATACCATACCCGACTGCCATATTTTATATTACGATATATTAGATGATCGTTTTTCTGTTAATTGTTCGTTTATGCATTATGTATTTGATGATCACCTGTTCAATTTTGGAAAACAGAAATTTCTTTTTCAATAAAAATATTTTGAAAAAAAAAAAAAAAAATATATATATATATATATATATATGTATTTTACTTATATTTGCCATGAGTCAGGTCTATGTGTATTTCCCTTTGCAGTCCAGCAGTTTCATTATGGGAATCATGTTTAGGAAGTTTGTCTTACCTGGGGTATAGTCTTTTATCAATTTGACTTTTTTTTTCTTGGAAGACTTGCAGGCAAATTAGGCTCGCAAGGGCGTCATTTTTGGCGCGAGAATTGTTTTTGGGCGCGAATGTGCATCGGTCATGACGCAAGTTCGTCATTTCCTGCATCTTATTTGACGCTAGGTTGTTTGGCGCGAAATTGTGCGTCATTTCCGGATGTTTGTTGGCACCAAAAACATTCTCAACTTCCTTTTGTGTTATGCGTCATACTTGGGGCCAAAAATTGTTGTTTTATTTTACCTCTCTTCCTATATGCTCCTTGCCTTCTTTATGCTCAGAGGGCTATGCTATTTGCTTTTTTTTGCCAAATTTAGCACTTGCATTTTTTCCCATTCCTGAATCTGCTATATGTGGAAATGTCAGGTATTCCCCTTTAAGCTGACTCCTACTACATAGTCTTTAAAAGACCTGCACACCTGCAACCAGGTGCTTAGTATTTTGTTTGCTACTGACTGAGTAGTTGTACTTTGGCTGAGCTCCAATCTCTATAGAAGTATTTCTTACTAAATACTAACTTCTAATTCCTGGAAATTCAAGATTATCAAAGATTTACCAAGTCTCAAGTAACAGCGTGCCTCAGACGAACTGTCTTCAAACTTTTCCTCTAGTTGTTACTAAACGGATATATTGCGGTCTCAACCGCCTTACTTAACTTTAACTCCTATTTCCTACCTGCAAGTGGGTTTCTAGCAAAGCTCCAGTGACATCTGTTACAAAGGACTACAGCATAACCAAGCCGTTACTAACTTCCACTGCTCTCGAATACCGGAGCGAAGACACACCCACTCCCGTGACGTAACAGACCTGTGAATCAGATCGGATAACCGACGGCACAGGTAGCGTCTCGCTGCTTCCACTCTGACATCTAACAGAGCAGCGCTAAGCAGGCTTCAAACTCCCTGCACTTCACTTCAGTAAGTTTTTCATCACTTGTTGTTGTGGCATAAGACTTCCATCTGACTTGCTGTAAAGAGACTTATTCCTCACTCTGGCTTACTAAAGTCGTAAGCTGATCTACAGTTTTTGCATATAGCAGGACTGTTTATACTTTGTTATTTATTTTCAATTTATTAAATCACCAGGATATACTGTTACCATTTCGCCCACCATATTGGTAACACAGATCGCAGTGATACAAACTACTAATTTATTAGTAGCAATTACTTTAGCACTAACTCAGCAACTGAGATCCACCAATTGATACTAAACCACAGACCATATCGTAACATAACATAACAGGAAATAAGATATTTCTGTTTAATGTTATTTTTCTTTTTTTACATTTTACAAGATGTCTCAATCTGATCCTGTCTCAAAAGCTGCTGTAGGAACCATGCTGCCTGAAGCTACCAAAACTAAGTGTATCTGTTGTAAGCTAGTGGAGATTATATCTCCAGCTGTAGTATGTAACAGTTGTCATGATAAGCTTTTGAATGCAGAGAAAGTTTCTATTAGTGCTAGTACAGAATCTGTTGATCTTTAATCTCCACCATAATTTTAATGAATTTTGATTTAATCCTGAAATTAACTTTACCGAAGCAGCAACCAGAAATCTATCTACTACTGACGAGTTCTAAAAAGAACGAAACAGGCCTTCTAGCAGTGGTTTCTGTATTGCTGCAATTACCCTATTAAGGGATTGCTGTGTTAAAACAGTATTTGAAGCAGAAAATCTGAGATTTTGCATATCTAATTTGCATATCTTACCTAGAATCCTCTTGTGCATTGGTAACAATATACATGGAGTTTTACTGGGAAACATTTTTGTATTGATTTACTTTTGAGACATGGAGGATTTTAATCTCAGATTTTTATCTCCATCGTAATTTTAATGAATTTTGATATATATATATACACAGTGGGGCAAAAAAGTATTTAGTCAGCCACGAATTGTGCAAGTTCTCCCACTTAAGAAGATGAGAGAGGCCTGTAATTTTCATCATATGTATAACTCAACTATGAGAGACAAAATGTGGAAACAAATCCAGACAATCACATTGTCTGATTTGGAAAGAATTTATTTGCATATTATGGTGGAAAATAAGTATTTGGTCACCTACAAACAAGCAAGATTTCTGGCTCTCAAAGACCTGTATCTTCTTCTTCAAGAGGCTCCTCTGTCCTCCACTCATTACCTGTATTAATGGCACCTGTTTGAACTTGTTATCAGTATAAAATACACCTGTCCACAACCTCAAACAGTCACACTCCAAACTCCACTATGGTGAAGACCAAAGAGCTGTCGAAGGACACCAGAAACAAAATTGTAGACCTGCACCAGTCTGGGAAGACTGAATCTGCAATAGGCAAGCAGCTTGGTGTGAAGAAATCAACTGTGGGGGCAATAATTAGAAAATGAAAGACATACAAGACCACTGATAATCTCCCTCGATCTGGGGTTCCACGCAAGATCTCACCCCGTGGGGTCAAAATGATCACAAGAACGGTGAGCAAACATCCCAGAACCACACAGGGGGACTTAGTGAATGACCTGCAGAAAGCTGGGACCAACGTAACAAAGGCTACCATCAGTAACACACTACGGCGCCAGGGACTCAGATCCTGCAGTGCCAGACGTGTCCAACTGCTTAAGCCAGTACATGTCCAGGCCCATCAGAAGTATGCTAAAGAGCATTTGGATGATCCAGAAGCGGATTGGGAGAATGTCATATGGTCAGATGAAACCAAAGTAGAACTGTTTAGTAGAAACACAACTCGTCGTGTTTGGAGGAGAGAGAATGCTGAGTTGCATCCAAAGAACACCATACCTACTGTGAAGCATGGGGGTGGCAACATCATGCTTTGGGGCTGTTTCTCTGCAAAGGGAACAGGACGACTGATCCATGTACATGAAAGAATGAATGGGGCCATGTATCGTGAGATTTTGAGTGCAAACCTCCTTCCATCAGCAAGGGCATTGAAGATGAAACATGGCTGGGTCTTTCAGCATGACAATGATCCCAAACACACCACCCGGGCAACGAAGGAGTGGCTTTGTAAGAAGCATTTCAAGGTCCTGGAGTGGCCTAGCCAGTCTCCAGATCTCAACCCCATAGAAAAACTTTGGAGGGAGTTGAAAGTCTGTGTTGCCCAGCAACAGCCCCAAAACATCACTGCTCTAGATCTGCATGCAGGAATGGGCCAACATACCAGCAACAGTGTATGACAACCTTATGAAGATTTACAGAAAACGTTTGACCTCTGTCATTGCCAACAAAGGATATATAACAAAGTATTAAGATGAACTTTTGATATTGACCAAATACTTATTTTCCACCATAATTTGCAAATAAATTATTTCCAAATCAGACAATGTGATTGTCTGGATTTGTTTCCACATTTTGTCTCTCATAGTTGAGGTATACCTATGATGAAAATTACAGACCTATCTCATCTTCTTAAGTGGGATAACTTGCACAATTGGTGGCTGACTAAATACTTTTTTGCCCCACTGTATATATATAGCAACAAGGGAGAGCACTCTCACTCAGTATGTCAACTGCCAGGGGGCTAGTGTAATTAAATATAGCTGAACAAAAAACTGGCACTCTCTGGTCTTGGCAAAAAAATCTTTTACTGTGAAAGTTAATTTTTTTGAAAAGACCAGAGAGTGCCAGTTTTGTGTATATATATATATATTTTTTGTGTATATATATATATATATATGATTATAGGTATAGCTATATAAAGATATATAGGAATATCTATTTATAAATACTTAGAACATATTATGCTATGTGCAGAACATTGGAACGTTAAATATATACATTAAATACATAGGGCTCTATTTAACAAGCTCCGTATGGAGCTTGATGGCCCCTGTTTCTGGCAAGTCTTCAGACTCACCAGAAACAGCAGTTATGAAGCAGTGGTCACAAAGACCGCTGCTCCATAACCTGTCCGCCTGCTTTGAGCAGGTGGACACACATCGCCACAATACAACCCGATCGATTGGCCGCGAGTGTGCTGGTGCAATGCTGAATACGGCGAGCATATTGCTTGCCGTATTCAGCGAGATCTGGCGGACCTGATCCGCAGTGTCGGATCAGGTCCGCCAGACCTTGATAAATATGCCCCATTGTTAAAACCTTTATCAAGAATGAATATTGCATAAATATGCGTTTTACATGTTTTTTATCTACTTAACTGCAGAGAGCTCCAATGCACTTATATGCATGTCTATATATGAGTACATATGTATTTATGCGTTTATATGTGTCTGTAAATACATAAATACACATATAAATACATTTGTATACATATATAGACATATAAATATACGTACATATACATCTTAAGATATGTATGTATCTCTATGTTATAGCTATTTGCCTGCCTTTTTTTTCTAGCACCTAAGACCTCATGTGTTTGAGTTTTTATAACGTATAACATTTGTTTGCAATATTTTGTTTGAATATTTTTTATTAGATAGTGAGTGTATCTATACTTTGTAATGTATTTTTTATGTGTTTGGTGCTACTTTTAACTTTCGCGAAACATTTAACCAGAGCTCTAAAGTCGCAGTAGTAGGTAATGTTTCTAGCGTAAATCGCGATTGCACTCAAGCTATCGCGTTTACTTTTAACTCGTAATACCAGTGGTAAGCCAGACGAACTCAAACCCCCTCGATAAACCCCTTATCGCTCACGCACAAACGTTTGAGCTCCACTCGTAATCTTTTGATTTTTAAATGTTAGTAATCTATCTTATTTTTTCTAGCTCTTTTTCATGAAATATAGATATTTGGCAATGCATTCAAGTATAAGTTTGTGTGTACAAAAAATATAAAGTACATCTTGTACATCAGCAATAAATGCTTAGAAACTTATTGGAAAAAGAACTGGCAACATCTGGAAATGCTCATAATCTGTAACCCAAACATGCCACAGTACAAAGAAAATGAATACATTTATCTACAGAGCTTCTTAAAAGCATATTGGTTATTTACTCTATATGAAATATTAGCGTAGTTAGCAGCGAATGTAAACTTTTATAAAAGTATAAATCAAACAAATGTTTCTGCTGGTTTTAGGGAGGCAATTGTTTAGCAAAAATACTGTTTTAGTTTTAAGTTTTCTCTTATTTTAAAGGGACACTGAACCCAATTTTTTTCTTTCGTGATTCAGATAGACCATGCAATTTTAAGCAACTTTCTAATTTACTCCTATTATCATTTTTTCTACGTTCTCTTGCTATCTTTATTTGAAAAAGAAGGCATCTAAGCTTTTTTTGGGGTTCAGAACTCTGGATAGCACTTTTTTATTGGTGGATGAATTTATCCACCAATCAGCAAGGACAACCCAGGTTGTTTACCAAAGATGGGCCGGCATCTAAACTTACATTCTTGCATTTCAAATAAAGATACCAAGAGAATGAAGAAAATTTGATAATAGTAGTAAATTAGAAAGTTGCTTAAAATGCCATGCTCTATCTGAATCACAAAAGAAAAAATTTGGGTTCAGTGTCCCTTTAAGTCTCAGAAGTAAGAAAAAAACAAAAGAAAGGACTTGCAGCCAGATCACTTTGAATTTTTTTTTCTTTTATCCAGTGTTCGCATTTGTTATATTTTGTTTTCTGTAGGAGCATTTAATATGTACTTACATCAAACACCCTTCTTTTAACCTTGACTCTAGTGTCTTTTCATATTTGTGAATAGTGAGATATTGTGGAGTTTGCCACTCAAAATACCATTTATTAATCCCATAAGAAGGCCAAAAAAAAAAAAAAGGATTTTAAAGGGATAGAAAGATTAAAATTGAAATGTGCATGGGTGCATTTCAATTGGAAATAGAAGCATTTTGCAATTAATTCCAGTAGCAAAAATGCTTCTAGTAAAAGTTATTACTATTTTTCAGCGGCATGCCGCATACGCACATCCTGTAAGGGTTGCGCAACAGGATTAAAAAAACTGATATTCTCAGAGAGATTGCACTGGTGTGTATTGCTTTTGTGAAGACTTTGCAGTATATGTGCATATGCCGTAGAAAAACAGTAATAACTTTTACAAGAAGCATTTTTGCTATTGGAAGTATATTGCAAAAATGCAGCTCACGGTAGCAATTAGGGATCTGAAAATTAACCATTGATCAGATCTCTGGTTAAACTTCCAAAAGTGCCCCAAAATAAAGCATATTTTAGATTCTTAATACATATGTATTTATGTATTAATATATGTATATACACATATAAACACATAAATATATATCTATATGCTTATATACATATGTATTTATGTATTCATATATGTATATACACATAAACACATAAATATATATCTATATGCTTATATACATATGTATTTATGTATTCATATATGTATATACACATAAACACATAAATATATATCTATATGCTTATATACATATGTATTTATGTATTCATATATGTATATACACATATAAACCCATAAATATATATCTATATGCTTATATACATATGTATTTATGTATTAATATATGTATATACACATATAAACCCATAAATATATATCTATATGCTTATATACATATGTATTTATGTATTAATATATGTATATACACATATAAATCAAAAGAGAAGAGTAGAGCCACTGTATAGAAGAGTAAAAAAGTCCTTTATTAAACAAAGTTTAAAAATTAGATGTACAGCAAGGAAACATCCTAGAACAAGCGTAGGTGTAGCACAAATGCTGACATGTTTCAGCCCTCAGGCCGTATTCGTAGCATACAGTGCTCTCACAAAGGTGGGTCTTAAAACAGGTAGAGTATTACCTGAAATGAAAGGAAGAAAAGACAGGCGCACAAGGCACAATTCAAGTGTAGAGTTTTTATTATGAATAATAGACACACAGTTAGAAACACTTACTAGATTAAAAACAAAATGTGCATTGAGAGCATATGCTCCTGGGATTATCGCAGCACCTGTGGCACCGGGGATTAGATGTTCTTCTCCTCTCCGTTCACAATGAGAGCAATTGGGCGGCGGTGTTCCGGATCCTGTCACCCAAACTCTAGTGACACTGGTAGCCAACAGTACTTTATAAATGCTTTCCCATAAAGTCTTTGTTTGGTTTTAGATGCCTGACGCGTTTCCCCCGACTCCGGTCGGGCTTTTTCAAAGGCAGAGTGGATTGAAACAGGCGCCTGTTTGTTTTAAAGGCGTGTTAACCAATCAGGTTAGAGGTGTGCGCTCTTTGTCCAATCGTTACTGGAAGGTGTGAGCGCATATAGGAAAGTCCCGGATTGGGGTTAAAAGCTCGTGTGTTATACTCCATTAGATGCAATCACTATGCTTAATGCAGAGTTTCATGTGGAGGACATATCAAATATTAAATACAGAAAACAACCATGATACATACATATAAGGCATATACAGAGAACGGACAAACAGACCTAAAGTATTCTCATTTGTTACAACCACAGATATATTGTATAATAAAACATATTATAAGGCTAAAATACGGGTATGCATTGTGTGTTTAAAATACTACCTCTGGGACCCCTAATTATCACATTGAGGGTTATAAACGATCTTTCATAAGTTTTATTAGTGTATATAACTGATATATAGCCCTGATGAGGATTTCTATAATGAGCCTAAACTTGAACATATAAACTTATAATAAAAATTGACGTTATAAAGGATAAGGTAAAAATATAAATTTAAAAACTTGTAGAGTTCTGTCCTTATTAATTTTAATTTTAGAATGACTTTAAAGTTATATGTAGATTGGGAAATTTAAATATATAAAAGTAGAGGATTGTTAACTGGATGACTATTCTTTTCTAAACGTATAGACAAGATTATTTATGTTTTTAATTTTTTAATTTTTAATTGTTATATATATACTTATAGCAAATGATTCCATAGATTTTGTTTAAGGGAATAACGTTGCTGTATAGAAAAGATGATCTTGAAAATAAACCTATTCTATATAGTTCTAATGAATTTAGGAATAAACATGTTCCTAATTTCATTTTCTTTATTTCTGGCAATGGTCAGAGGATGCCCTGAAAAAAAGGTTCAAGGGGGATATGATTTTGTAATATATTAGGCTAGGTAAAAGTTAATATTTTTAAACTAATATAAAATAGTGTCAGAATTTATAAAAATTTGTGAAAATTTATAAAATATTTTATGGTTTTCTGAGTTAAAATTGAATAAGTTAAAATTTGAATTAAAAAGTAATAAATAAATTGATCATGGAAAGAAAAAAAATTTTTCACTAAAAAAATTGCTATGAAAGGTGCTAGCTCTATGGAGATTCTAAAAGACCAAGGAACATAGAGACTGGTTTGTTGTATTATATGAATGCCGCTACATCTATATCGATGTTGAGCCCTAGGGGTTGTAGTGTTTTAAGCTTATATATCCACTTTGTTTCTAGTTTTCTTAGTTCAAGTAATCTATTTGGTTTTGTATGTGGCACTTGGTCAATTACTTGTACCTTTAACGAACTAGGATTACTCCTATGGCAATCCAAAAAATGTTTTGGTACACTATGGTTCTCCATTTTTTCTTTAATATTGTATAGATGCTCATTTATCCTGCGTCTTATCTTTCTTTTTGTGCGCCCTATGTATAATAGGCCACATCCACATTCCAATAAATAAACTACATAAATTGAATCGCAGTTGCTTCTAAAATCTATACTGTATGTTTCTGTGGATTGGCTATTATGGAATGTGGGTGCTTTGTTTATGTGTTTGCACATATTACATCTTGATTTTCCACATTTCATGGTACCTTTCCAGTTTGTTAGCCAATTGTCCACCTTTGGACTGATTTTACTATTTGGAGCAGGTTTGATTCTACTGGGAGCTAGTATATTCTTCAAGCTCCTCCCTTTTTTATATGTGAAAGTGGGTTTTTCTTCAAGCTGTGGACCTAAAATAGGATCTGATTTTAAGATGGGCCAATGTTTGTTAATAATGTCTTCTAATTTTTTAGAACCTTGATTGTATGTGGATATAAATCTTATAGGATTGTGGTTTGTGGACAGAGATTTGATTAAATTGTTATGAAAATTGGTCCCTATTAAATTTGACTCGTCATTCGAATTAAGATTCGTCCCTCTGAAGAAAGACCTTCTGTCTTTAGCAGCTATAGCTGTTTTTGCTTTATTTAGTGCCTCTTGGTTATATCCTTTATCTAAAAATTTCTTCTCTAGGATATCTGCTTCCATATTATAATCTGAATTATGTGTACAATTTCTCCTAATTCTTGAAAATTGACTCTTAGGAACATTATTTATCCAACTCTTCTTGTGCGCACTTTTTGCTTGTATGAAGCTATTGCAATCGGTGGTTTTCCTATAGTTTTTAACAGCAATTTTACCTTCTTGGTCTTTAAACAAAATTAAATCTAAAAATTCTATTTTTTCTTTTGATACATTTTTTGTAAATTTTAAATTAAAATCATTACTATTTATGTGATCCATAAAATCATTAACTCTTTCTTCATCGCCCCTCCATAGAATGATGATATCGTCTATATATCTTGCATATGTTAAAATATTATTAATAAAAGGGTTATTTTCCCACACATATGTGTTCTCAAACGCATTCACATACAGATTTGCGTATGAGGGGGCAAAAGTGGTGCCCATAGCCGTCCCTCTTTTTTGTACATAAAATTTATTTTCAAAATTAAAATAATTTCTGTGTAAGATAAATTTCATACTTTCTATTAAAAATTCTATTTGGTTAGAGGGAAAGGACCAATTTGATAATTCTAACTCCACTTTCTGGATACCATTCGAATGTGGGATGCATGTATATAGTGATGCAACGTCGCATGTTAGCCAAATCATATCTTCTTCCCAGTTTAACCCTTCAAATTTGGTAATTACTTCTGTTGTATCTTTTAAATATGCTCTGGTAGATTTTACCAGTGGTTGCAAGAAAAAATCTACATATTTTGAAAGTTTATCTGTAATAGACCCAATCCCGGAGATAATAGGTCTACCGGGAGGGTTTTGTTGGTCCTTATGTACTTTTGGGAGGTGGTATATGATTGGTATGTTTGGTTGTGGGTTGTATATATATTTGTATTCATCATCATTTAGTATCCCTTCCGTTTTTGCTTTACTTAACAGTTTGTTTAACTCTTTATTATAAATTTCAGTTGGGTCTGTTGACAACATTTCATATGTGTCTGCATCCCCTAAGAGTTTCATGGCCTCTTTTAGGTAATCTTCTCTCTTCTGGATTACTATCCCCTCTCCCTTGTCGGCCGGGCGGATGATGATTTCTCTATTATCACCTAATTTTTTGAGGGATTTCCTTTCCAGGATGCTTAAATTATCATTGTGTTTAGTAATAAAACTATTTACATCTTTAAATTGATCTTCTATCTCTTTACATATTAGTTTATTAAAAGTCGATATATAATCTCCCTGTGCTCCTACCGGATTAAAAGTTGACTTGGCTTTAAAATTTGTATGCTGGATAGTTGGTTCATTCTCATGGATGGATAAATTTGATATGTTAAAAAATTCATCATTAAAATCTTCATTGGGTAAAATATGATCAATATTTTCAAAGTTTTTTAAAATATTTAAAGTCCCTAGGTCTCCTGCTTCTAAGTATTCCTTATTTGGTCTATCTCTATATTCTGGATTTTTTTAAAAATATCTTTTTAACGTCAGTTTTCTGACATATTTATGGATGTCAACGAGCAACTCAAATTTGTTAGGTTTTGATTTAGGGGCAAAGTTTAATCCTTTTTGCAATAAAGATATGTCATTATGGTCTAGATCAATTTTGGCTAAATTAAAGATATCTTTTTTGGCCTCTCCTATTCTTTCCTTATTTTTCCTGCTAGCCTGTATGAGTTTTCCTGCTCTGTTTCCCCTTCTTCTTTTTCTAAAGATCTTTTTCTCTGTTTTGTTCTGTCCTGTTGTGGTGGATTGTGATTTCTGACCTGGTCTGGGCCTAAAAAATGTTTATCCTCATATATGTTTTTAGGTCTGGCCCCATTCCTGTCCCAGTTGAACATAGTTGTGCTATTCTCATTGTATGCGGGGGAACTAATCTTATTATAATTCATACTTTGTCTTACATCGTTCCTCTCCCAATTTGGTGTTGTTCTATAACTATCCTTATGTGCAAGAGGGGCATATCTATTGGAATTGGAACCTTGCCTGTAGTGATTATTAGCTATATTAGTATTATCCCTCTGGCTATTTCTACGTCTCCATTGTAAGGGATGGTTATTGTAATTGCTTTTGTAATTATAATGATGGCCATAGGGATCATTGTTATGATTATCAAAATTCTTATTCTGATAGTGAAATACTTCCTCGGTATTGCACTGCCTGAATTGTCGTGGCTCAAATGGTACTTTTCTTTGTGTGTGTTGCTTATTATAATGATTATATTGATTTCTATTTATGTATGCTTCCCTGGGATGGAATACTGTATTTTTGTGTTCATCCCTGGGTAGAGCCAGTGATTTGGGTGACCTTAATTTTGAATGGTCCACCGTGTTTTCTACTGTGGTGGATGCTGTAGTTTGCACTTTATTTTCTTTCTTGTATGTATATACTTTGTTATTTTTGAAATCTTCTATATCTCTTTTAAGCTTTTTCTGTTTGTTGTTTTGTAAGTCCCTATCTAATTGACTCACTCTGTATTGGATGCTTTTGTTGCGAGTTATCCACTTCTCTATATTTTTAAATGGTTGAATTTGATTGACTACCTCCTCAATTTCTACCTTTAATCTGTTTAGTCTCAGTTCTCTATATTTAATTAAAATGTTAATATATTTGTTGGAACATTCAAAATTTGCTGTCTCCCACTCAGTGGTGAACTCGACTTCATCCAAGTCAAAAGCTGGCTGTTTAAAAACTCTTAGGCCCCTTGGCACTACTTTATGTTTAATATAATTTTCTAAGAGTATTAGGTCTTGCCAATCTTTTGCATCTTGATATAGTAATTTTTCCAGTGTTTGGAATAATTCCTCTGGATCTCTCTCAATATTTATAACATCCTCCTCAGTTTCTAATAGATCAATGGCTCTATTTCTATTTGCCCTATGTGGATTATTTCCAAAATCTTTAAGTGTAACATTAGATAGATTTTCTGGTCTCATTTCTATTGACATTGCAGCTAATGGTTCAGACATTTCAGCAGCAAAAAAAGGGGAAATACTTGGTTTAAACAAAACACTGTTTGTGATTTTATGCGCTTATGTTCTGAGCCCAATTTTCTTATTGATTATTATCTATTGATACCACTATGACGGTATAATGGAAATTTGTCTAGCAATAAAAACACCTTTAAATATACCTTTAAATATAATAAAAAGCTAAGTAAGCAATTTAAAACTGAGGATTTTAAAAAAACTTCTGAAGTTGAAAAAATATTAAAAAAGAAAACAAAAAATAAGAAACATAATAATAACAATAATAAAATAAAAAACAAGATGTTGTAAATAAATGATTAGATTATACCCTAATAGACAAAACTGGAAATTTGTGTTTATCAAAAGTCCATAGATGTAATAACAGTCATAAAATGGGATTTTGTAATTTTAGTCCCCGGTCACATTTAGACTTAGAGTAAACAGTTTTTAGAATTCTATTAGGATTGGGACGGTACCTTGAGTGTTAAAACAGAGAGTTTTCTTATATTTTGCAGATGATCCTGAATCGGTGAGGGGTAACGTTCAAATGAACCATACAGAAAGCAATTCTATGTTCCTTGGTCTTTTAGAATCTCCATAGAGCTAGCACCTTTCATAGCAATTTTTTTAGTGAAAAATTTTTTTTCTTTCCATGATCAATTTATTTATTACTTTTTAATTCAAATTTTAACTTATTCAATTTTAACTCAGAAAACCATAAATTTTTTTATAAATTTTCACAAATTTTTATAAATTCTGACACTATTTTATATTAGTTTAAAAATATTAACTTTTACCTAGCCTAATATATTACAAAATCATATCCCCCTTGAACCTTTTTTTCAGGGCATCCTCTGACCATTGCCAGAAATAAAGAAAATGAAATTAGGAACATGTTTATTCCTAAATTCATTAGAACTATATAGAATAGGTTTATTTTCAAGATCATCTTTTCTATACAGCAACGTTATTCCCTTAAACAAAATCTATGGAATCATTTGCTATAAGTATATATATAACAATTAAAAATTAAAAAATTAAAAACATAAATAATCTTGTCTATACGTTTAGAAAAGAATAGTCATCCAGTTAACAATCCTCTACTTTTATATATTTAAATTTCCCAATCTACATATAACTTTAAAGTCATTCTAAAATTAAAATTAATAAGGACAGAACTCTACAAGTTTTTAAATTTATATTTTTACCTTATCCTTTATAACGTCAATTTTTATTATAAGTTTATATGTTCAAGTTTAGGCTCATTATAGAAATCCTCATCAGGGCTATATATCAGTTATATACACTAATAAAACTTATGAAAGATCGTTTATAACCCTCAATGTGATAATTAGGGGTCCCAGAGGTAGTATTTTAAACACACAATGCATACCCGTATTTTAGCCTTATAATATGTTTTATTATACAATATATCTGTGGTTGTAACAAATGAGAATACTTTAGGTCTGTTTGTCCGTTCTCTGTATATGCCTTATATGTATGTATCATGGTTGTTTTCTGTATTTAATATTTGATATGTCCTCCACATGAAACTCTGCATTAAGCATAGTGATTGCATCTAATGGAGTATAACACACGAGCTTTTAACCCCAATCCGGGACTTTCCTATATGCGCTCACACCTTCCAGTAACGATTGGACAAAGAGCGCACACCTCTAACCTGATTGGTTAACACGCCTTTAAAACAAACAGGCGCCTGTTTCAATCCACTCTGCCTTTGAAAAAGCCCGACCGGAGTCGGGGGAAACGCGTCAGGCATCTAAAACCAAACAAAGACTTTATGGGAAAGCATTTATAAAGTACTGTTGGCTACCAGTGTCACTAGAGTTTGGGTGACAGGATCCGGAACACCGCCGCCCAATTGCTCTCATTGTGAACGGAGAGGAGAAGAACATCTAATCCCCGGTGCCACAGGTGCTGCGATAATCCCAGGAGCATATGCTCTCAATGCACATTTTGTTTTTAATCTAGTAAGTGTTTCTAACTGTGTGTCTATTATTCATAATAAAAACTCTACACTTGAATTGTGCCTTGTGCGCCTGTCTTTTCTTCCTTTCATTTCATGTAACTACATCTGAGCCGAGACCAGTGGGATTGCTGGCTGGGAACAGGCGGCACTTTCATCGGCACTGCAATCAAAATAGAATTGCTTTCTGTATGGTTCATTTGAACGTTACCCCTCACCGATTCAGGATCATCTGCAAAATATAAGAAAACTCTCTGTTTTAACACTCAAGGTACCGTCCCAATCCTAATAGAATTCTAAAAACTGTTTACTCTAAGTCTAAATGTGACCGGGGACTAAAATTACAAAATCCCATTTTATGACTGTTATTACATCTATGGACTTTTGATAAACACAAATTTCCAGTTTTGTCTATTAGGGTATAATCTAATCATTTATTTACAACATCTTGTTTTTTATTTTATTATTGTTATTATTATGTTTCTTATTTTTTGTTTTCTTTTTTAATATTTTTTCAACTTCAGAAGTTTTTTTAAAATCCTCAGTTTTAAATTGCTTACTTAGCTTTTTATTATATTTAAAGGTATATTTAAAGGTGTTTTTATTGCTAGACAAATTTCCATTATACCGTCATAGTGGTATCAATAGATAATAATCAATAAGAAAATTGGGCTCAGAACATAAGCGCATAAAATCACAAACAGTGTAGAGTATTACCTGATTGGATACAATTAAAATAAGTAACACCTACTACATTGAACAAACATTAACCCATGCATGCCTAGAAAAAGTGGAGTACCAGGTGACAAAAATAGATGCATCAAATTTACATATATACATATGCTGAATAAAGATAGTGAAAATTGCTAGACATTTACAAACAGGCAAATAATTACCGGATAGTTAACCACATTCAACAGAGTCAAAAGATAGATAGAAATATGAACATGAATGACATAAAAATGGTTAATCTTAAGCTCTATAGAACTGTATGAAACGCAAAAGGACCCAAATCTGTTAGATAAAAGACCTAAGGGTACCATCTGCCATATGAAAATGTAAAATTGTGGCATAGAGATAATTAAACATTTAAATGTTTGAGAATGGTAAATAGAGGGACCCCATCTAAAACCTGCTAAATGCAATAAATGAACTTAATATAAATTTAGAGAAATATTATCAGTCTCATTATTCTATGCAGGATAAAGTATAGATTCATACATGATATACCTAGACAAATAGGAGTCAATGTAGAGTAGTCATATAGTCCTATGGTCCAATAAACATGGAAAGATCATGATAGTCAGTGAAATGGGTGGTCTACTAAAGGCTTATCAAGTATATAGAAAAGTTAACATTATATAAATATTCAAAGTAGTAAAAATGAGAATAGAAGAGAGGATTATATATTTTACAAAATGTATAAATTATTCCCAAAAGTTCATAAGGTCATACCTGGAGTTAAGTCCCTGAGGCGTTCTGGTCCTCAACTGGAAGATCCAGAACACCTCACGTTTGGCTAGCAAGCTATCAATGTCACCCCCCTTTTGGGAAGTATTGCCTTCTCTATAGCCATCCATCTCAAAGAATCCAATTTACTGGAGTGATGTACAGCAAAATGCTGCACTAATGGCATAGTGGACTTGCCCCTTTCAATTGTCGAAAAATGCTCTCTCATCCGTGTGTTGATGTCTCTGGACGTGAGACCAACATATTGGATGTTACATTTCACACATGTAATCAGATATATAACATGTGTATGAGTGCAATTCAAGCACATTTTTAAGTTATACCTCTTGCCAGTTATGGCTGATTCAAAAGAATCTGCCACTTGAACATAATCGCACTGTTTACACTTGCAATGTCCGCAACGAAACATACCTACATGGGAGAGCCATGAGCTAGCAGATTGATTGACTGGCTTCAATTGGGTGGGAGACAGGATGGTACCAAGGGTCTTACATTTCTTATAAGAACAGCGTAAGCCCTTCTCTACTGTATTTTTAAGTTGGTCATCGGCTGCCAGAAGGGAGAAATGTTTTTTTACAATGCTACAAATTTTGGTATATTGAGCACTGTAAGTGGTCACAAAATGTATACCCTTAAAAGTGAGTTCTGCATCAGGGGGCCCTTTGTCCTCCAGAAGCCTCTCTCTTGGTATACAGTGTACCTTGGTCCTGGCCTCTTTTATATGATTTTTGTTGTACCTGCGTTCTGTGAGCCGATTTTCAAGGTTGCTTGCTTCACTCTGATAGTCACACTCCCTGCTGCAATTTCTCTTAAGTCGTGAGAATTGGCCTTTGTCCACACCATAGGATACGCTTTTCGGATGACAGCTATCAGCGTGGAGAAGCGTATTCCCTGAAATGGGCTTACGATACACCTTAGTGTGTATATTACCAGTTCTGTCCCCCACCAGCGTCAAATCCAAAAAATGTATTGATTCCACATTATGTTCATAAGTGAATCTCAAATTTAAGTCATTCGCGTTTAGCTATCCCACAAAATCCACCACATTGTCTGATGGACCCGACCAGATAAATAACAAATCATCTATATAAAGTTTAAAAAAACGTATATAAGGTCTATAGGGATTGGTATCTCCAAAGATGTGGCAATGCTCCCACCACCCAAGGTAGAGATTGGCTTAGGAGGGGGCAAATTTAGCCCCCATAGCAATGCCACATCTTTGGAGATAATACTTGCCCTCAAAACAAAAAAAGTTTTGGGTCAGTAAAAAATTCAAAACGCGAATGACAAATGCCTGGAAGCTAGCAGTAAAATCTGTGTAATTTATCAAAAAATATTTTATGGCTTCTATTCCCTTGGGGTGCGGAATAGATGAATAGAGGGAAGTAGCATCTATAGTAATCCAACTACACGATGCGTCCCATTTCACATGGCTGAGGAGATTTAGAATATGCTTTGAATCCCTGGTAAAAGAGGGTAAACCAGTCACCAGGGGTTGGAGGAAGGCGTCCAGCCACTGTGATAGTTGCTCAAGGAGAGAGTCAATCCCACTGACTATGGGTCTCCCCTGGATGTTAATTAAAGATTTGTGGACCTTTGGAAGATGGTGGAACATGGGCACCTTGGGATAAGATACATCCAAATACTGTGCAGTGGAAACATCAAGGTGCCCATGTTCCAAACCATCATCAAAAATGTCCCTGAGTTCTGTCCTAAATCTATTACTGGGATTTTGAGAAAGTGCAGTATAGTCATGTGTATTTTCTAACTGTCGCAGGGCCTCCAAGACATAAGCAGATCTGTCCATCACTACAACAGTTCCACCCTTATCTGCAGGGTGTATGACTATAGAGTCATTCTGCTGTAGTGACTTCAATGCATTCTTTTGTTTTAGAGATAGATTATGTCTTGTAGGTCCCACATTCCTTTGCAGTTCCAAAAGATCCTGTTCAATTCTAGAGTAAAAGGTTTCTATAACCGAACCCCTGCTCTGTATTGGATAAAATCTTGATTTTTCACGAAACTTAGCGCCACAATTGACTTCACCTGATGGTAGGGAAGTCTCAAATGCTAGAGATTGTAAATTAATGAGATCACAGTTTTCATCAAAAGTGTGAAACTCATTGTGTTTGATCTCATGTTGAGTAGATATTGCAGGTATAGTGTCTACAGTATTAGAAAAATGTTTCTTTAGTGTAATATTCCTAATCAATTTGTTGAGATCAATTATTGTTTGGAATATGTCAAAATTGGTAGTGGGTGCAAACCCTAGACCAAATCCCAAAACTTCCACCTGTGCAGGGGTGAGTGTAACCGAGGAGATATTTATGACATTACTCATTTGTACTTGGTGTTTAGTCTGTTTCCCCTCAGTTGATATCTCTCCTGATTTGTTTGAATTGTTTGGACCACTCCCCCTCCCTCCGGAGGGCCCTGACCCAACGGAAAAACCTGTTCCAGCATACTTTGATTTGTAATATTTCCTGTAACATTCATCTCCACTTGATTAGTAACAATTGGGCTTGGAATAATGGGGTCTACATTAAAGCAAAGATGATTCCTAGGGGTCTTAGGATATACAAATTTCCTACATTCGAAGTAGACCCCAAGGACCAAGAATTTATTGACTCTTGGAATGATGTATTATCAGAGTGTTCATATAATATAATGTTATTACTGATACGGTATAGAACCCAAGATCTTAATAGAATTAAAATTGAAATTGATTGTTTGCAAATGGAATTGAATAAACGCAGCACTGACATTGACTTTGCTAGATTTGATGCAATTCTCCATGATTCTGTTGCCACCAGCAAGCAACACATCATGAAGAATAAGCACCACAAGTTCATCAGGGACAAAATTGACTACACCTCTAGTTCAGTATACATTTGGAATAGGAAACAACAAAATGACTACAGATGGAGTTTGCCCATTAATGTGAATACTAACAATAAAAATAATAAAAACAAAAAGGGCAGACGTAACCGTAGACACAATAGACACAAATCAGTTTCATTCTCTGATAGTGACACTGAATGGTCATCGGATGACAAGTTATCCGATACAGACAACAGTACCAACAAAACTAACAGCTCACAAGTTAATCTACAGACCACACTACAAGTAGGGATTCTCAAACAACATTTTACTCATTTTCAGTCAGGGGCCAGACCAAGGGAGAAATCTATCCAGCAGTACTCTAAATTTATTCCAAGCCCAATTGTTACTAATCAAGTGGAGATGAATGTTACAGGAAATATTACAAATCAAAGTATGCTGGAACAGGTTTTTCCGTGGGGTCAGGGCCCTCCAGAGGGAGGGGGAGTGGTCCAAACAATTCAAACAAATCAGGAGAGATATCAACTGAGGGGAAACAGACTAAACACCAAGTACAAATGAGTAATGTCATAAATATCTCCTCGGTTACACTCACCCCTGCACAGGTGGAAGTTTTGGGATTTGGTCTAGGGTTTGCACCCACTACCAATTTTGACATATTCCAAACAATAATTGATCTCAACAAATTGATTAGGAATATTACACTAAAGAAACATTTTTCTAATACTGTAGACACTATACCTGCAATATCTACTCTACATGAGATCAAACACAATGAGTTTCACACTTTTGATGAAAACTGTGATCTCATTAATTTACAATCTCTAGCATTTGAGACTTCCCTACCGTCAGGTGAAGTCAATTGTGGCGCTAAGTTTCGTGAAAAATCAAGATTTTATCCAATACAGAGCAGGGGTTCGGTCATAGAAACCTTTTACTCTAGAATTGAACAGGATCTTTTGGAACTGCAAAGGAACGTGGGACCTACAAGACATAATCTATCTCTAAAACAAAAGAATGCATTGAAGTCACTACAGCAGAATGACTCTATAGTCATACGCCCTGTAGCTAAGGGTGGAACTGTTGTAGTGATGGACAGATCTACTTATGTCTTGGAGGCCCTGCGACAGTTAGAAAATACAGATGACTATACTGCACTTTCTCAAAATCCCAGTAATAGATTTAGGACAGAACTCAGGGACATTTTGGATGATGGTTTGGAACATGGGCACCTTGATGTTTCCACTGCACAGTATTTGGATGTATCTTATCCCAAGGTGCCCATGTTTCACCATCTTCCAAAGGTCCACAAATCTTTAATTAACATCCAGGGGAGACCCATAGTCAGTGGGATTGACTCTCTCCTTGAGCGACTATCACAGTGGCTGGACGCCTTGCTCCAACCCCTGGTGACTGGTTTACCCTCTTTTACCAGGGATTCAAAGCATATTCTAAATCTCCTCAGCCATGTGAGATGGGACGAATTGTGTAGTTGGATTAATATAGATGCTACTTCCCTCTATTCATCTATTCCGCACCCCAAGGGAATAGAAGCCATAAAATATTTTTTGATAAATTACACAGATTTTACTGCTAGCTTCCAGGCATTTGTCATTCGCATTTTGAATTTACTGACCCACAACTTTTTTTGTTTTGAGGGCAAGTATTATCTCCAAAGATGTGGCACTGCTATGGGAGCTAAATTTGCCCCCTCCTACGCCAATCTCTACCTTGGATGGTGGGAGCATTGTCACATCTTTGGAGATACCAATCCCTATAGATCTTATATACATTTTTTTTAAACGTTATATAGATAATTTGTTATTTATCTGGTTGGGTCCATCAGACAATGTGGTGGATTTTGTGGCATGGCTAAACGCGAATAACTTAAATTTGAGATTCACTTATGAACATAATGTGGAATCAATACATTTTTTGGATTTGACGCTGGTGGGGGACAGAGCTGGTAATATACACACTAAGGTGTATCGTAAGCCCATTTCAGGGAATACGCTTCTCCACGCTGATAGCTGTCATCCGAAAAGCGTATCCTATGCTGTGGCCAAAGGCCAATTCTCACGACTTAAGAGAAATTGCAGCTGGGAGTGTGACTATCAGAGTGAAGCAAGCAACCTTGAAAATTGGCTCACAGAACGCAGGTACAACAAAAATCATATAAAAGAGGCCAGGACCAAGGTACACTGTATACCAAGAGAGAGGCTTCTGGAGGACAAAGGGCCTCCTGATGCAGAACTCACTTTCAAGGGTATACATTTTGTGACCACTTACAGTGCTCAATAAACCAAAATTTGTAGCATTGTAAAAAAACATTTCTCCCTTCTGGCAGCCGATGACCAACTTAAAAATATAGTAGAGAAGGGCTTACGCTGTTCTTATAAGAAATGTTGACCCTTGGTACCATCTTGTCTCCCACCCAATTGAAGCCAGTCAATCAATCTGCTAGCTCATGGCTCTCCCATGTAGGTATGTTTCGTTGCGGACATTGCAAGTGTAAACCGTGCGATTATGTTCAAGTGGCAGATTCTTTTGAATCAGCCATAACTGACAAGAGGTATAACTTAAAAATGTGCTTGAATTGCACTCATACACATGTTATATATCTGATTACATGTGTGAAATGTAACATCCAATATGTTGGTCTCACGTCCAGAGACATCAACGCACGGATGAGAGAGCATTTTTCGACAATTGAAAGAGGCAAGTCCACTATGCCGCTAGTGCAGCATTTTGCTGTACATCACTCCAGTAAATTGGATTCTTTGAGATGGATGGCTATAGAGAAGGCAATACTTCCCAAAAGGGGGGTGACATTGATAGCTTGCTTGCTTGTTTCTATATACTTGACCAGCCTTTAGTAGACCACCCATTTCACTTACTATCATGATCTTTCCATGTTTATTGGACCATAGGACTATATGACTACTCTACATTGACTCCTATTTGTCTAGGTATATCATGTATGAATCTATACTTTATCCTGCATAGAATAATGAGACTGATAATATTTCTCTAAATTTATATTAAGTTCATTTATTGCATTTAGCAGGTTTTAGATGGGGTCCCTCTATTTACCATTCTCAAACATTTAAATGTTTAATTATCTCTATGCCACAATTTTACATTTTCATATGGCAGATGGTACCCTTAGGTCTTTTATCTAACAGATTTGGGTCCCTTTGTGTTTCATACAGTTCTATAGAGCTTAAGATTAACCATTTTTATGTCATTCATGTTCATATTTCTATCTATCTTTTGACTCTGTTGAATGTGGTTAACTATCCGGTAATTATTTGCCTGTTTGTAAATGTCTAGCAATTTTCACTATCTTTATTCAGCATATGTATATATGTAAATTTGATGCATCTATTTTTGTCACCTGGTACTCCACTTTTTCTAGGCATGCATGGGTTAATGTTTGTTCAATGTAGTAGGTGTTACTTATTTTAATTGTATCCAATCAGGAAATACTCTACCTGTTTTAAGACCCACCTTTGTGAGAGCACTGTATGCTACGAATACGGCCTGAGGGCTGAAACATGTCAGCATTTGTGCTACACCTACGCTTGTTCTAGGATGTTTCCTTGCTGTACATCTAATTTTTTAACTTTGTTTAATAAAGGACTTTTTTACTCTTCTATACAGTGGCTCTACTCTTCTCTTTTGAATCATTCTGCCACCAGCATTCAGAATCACTGTTTATCCTGCTTCGTCTATGCTAAACGCTGGGCTTAGTACTATCTCCTCCTCTGAAGATACGTCACGTCTGACGTCACCGCATTTGAACTACCCGGACTCGTAAACAGCACATGTAGGGCTCACGCCGGATGGATTGAAAAGCTGAACACAGCTACCGAGGACGCTCTCGGCCCATGAGAAATGGTGAATACCCGGTGTCTGATGCCAGTGCATAACTTGTACCGGAGGTATGTGAAACTCTTTGTGTCTTCAATCAAGAAAATATACGGAAGGTATTTAAGACTTTCCTGCATTGTGTAAAGCTTTTTACCTCTTGATATGATAACAAGGGGGGAGGGAGAGCGCTCTTGTAAGACCCAGGAGAGGATTTAATTTCCATCTCACACACATTTGGATTTCATTCACTGTGTGCCCTTGTTCTCTGTTTCTTATACACATATAAACCCATAAATATATATCTATATGCTTATATACATATGTATTTATGTATTAATATATGTATATACGCATATAAACCCATAAATATATATCTATATGCTTATATACATATGTATTTATGTATTAATATATGTATATACACATATAAACCCATAAATATATATCTATATGCTTATATACATATGTATTTATGTATTAATATATGTATATACACATATAAACCCATAAATATATATGTATATATATTTAAATCTGCTGCCCATCGCTGCACGACTTACCCCCATCGCTGCGCTAAGTTCTCATGCTGTGTCTCCAGGCATGAGAACGAGGCTCTCATTGAAGCCTATGGAAGCACACTCTCCCATTGCGGGCCCCTTCTAGTACCAGCGCACAATAGCGTGCGCTAGTATTTCAAGTGGAGGGCAAAAATCTAGCTTGCAAAAGTGTAATTTTGCGCTCCACTTGTAATCTGGCTAAAAGTAAAATATAGGAGTGTCTACAGAAAAGAAAAGTAGGCAAATTATGCAAACACATATGTTCTACAGTGAAATATTTATACTGTCAAACAGTACACGTTGACATCATTAGTAATATACATTTTAAGCAGTAAAACTACTAACAGGTACAAACGACATACATTGTAAATATATAATGATCTTACAGTGTGCCAATCTGGTCCAATAAGCATTCAAGATAGGCTAAACCCACTCCAGTATTGACGTCATCCAAAGGTGATAGTTAATCAAACCCAGTTTTCCAATAGTAAACCATAGTACTACAGGAGTATAAACCTCGTAAAACATACTTAATCTAAAACAGAAAAAACACTTCCATATTAAAGGGACAGCACTTAAAAGTGATGCAGCAGATCTGTAAAACGCTGACTAGAAAATATCACATGAATATCTCTATGTACAAAAGGAAGATATTTTACCTCAAAATTCCTCAGTAGCCACATCCCTTTATAAAGGGACTTTAAGCCAATAGGATGAAAGTCCTGAGACTTGCAAGGGAGCATGCATTTGACATTCGCAGACACAGTCATGTTATTTCCCTTCTCACTTTAAGGAAGTTTACTATGAAATCTCATAAGATTTCAGTCAAATCTCATGAGATCACAGTAAAGAAAAGTGCGTATAGTAATCCAGGCATGGCATGTTAGCTGCAGCCATGTATTTAGCTGTCCTCAGCTTCATAACCAGCTGTCTAGAATAGTATGCAACTCCCTTTAATGGCATCTTAATCTTAGTATTCGGCTCCCCTGTATTTGCAAATGTTGTATGGAAAGTTTTCCAAAATCTCATGGCTCAATCACTCCAATTCTCTTAGCTCAGGATAGACATTGATCTCTTCATTAACATTGTAGTTCTGCATCTCCCAGTAGATAATGACTCTCATAAATACAGCGACTCATGAGTTGTTACCCACTCAGACAAGAACTCTATCACATAATTCAGATTTAGAGGAAGAGGACAACAACATTCTTGTAAAATCCCCACTTTGTATTTAGATGCGAGCACAACCACAAAGGCCCACATATGCAGCCATATGCAGCCGTTGATGGCCCAACCATTCCAGTACTTCCTCAAGACAGATAGAACACTTTTATGCTGTTTCCAACTTGTCCAAGAATGATGTGGTCCTTCTGACAGGGCTGCATTAATAGGTACTTGGACCTTGCTACAGAACTTTGAAAACCTGTCCATTTAAATATCAAGACCCTAGAGTCTTGGCACAAACAGAGTTGTTATAGATTATTTATACTGAAAATGCTTTTCCTAATATGGTGTCTACCACAATATTCCAGGCCTGTAGTATGATTATAGCTATAGCATATTACTGCAATTGAACTTTTAGGGGCCAATTTATCATGGCCTGAATGGTGCCTAATGCACCTGTTTCCGCGTGAACCTTCAGGCTCACCAGAAACAGGAGTTAAGAAGCAGTGGTCTAAAGACCGGTGCTCCTTAACTCATACGCCTCCTCTGGTGGACAGCAATCTGCCCGATCATGTATTATTTGGGTTGATTGACACCCCCTGCTAGCGGCCAATTTGTAGGGGGTGGCATTGCACAAGCAGTTCACCAGAACTGCGTATGTAATATTAAATGCCGACAGCGTATGCTGTCGGTATTCAGCAATGTCTGCCGGACATGATACTCTACAGCCCCTTAGCCTTTGGTTGTTTGAAGAGTAGATTCTCCACTGTGTTTTTCTTTTGCAGATCTGGGAATATTTCCAGAATGGAGTAGATTTGGGTTTAGCTATGTTCTTCAGTGGTAAATAATTGTGTACAGTGGGGGAGAGCAACAATTATATATATTAGCACTGATGGAGGGAGGAGGACATTGAGCTGTAAAATACTATCACTGTTTATTGTTTACTAAATAGAGCAATGATTATACAGTCAGCATTAATAAGCTTCAGTTATTAGCGTACATGATAGGCAGGTAGGTCACAACAAAACAGCAGTTACACAATGAAGGAGCCTAGATATCAGTTGGCAGAACCTCTGTGGAAGATGTCTCAGCAAGATCTTATCTCAATAGCAAATTAACTGACTTGAGATTGTAATATAAAATGTTTAATTCTGCTAAAAAAACAACCTACTGTACATTCAGTCGAATTGGTTTATTCAAATAAGGCAAGTGGTAAAAGGAGTATAGCCATTTAGTTTACTTTCTAATCCAAAAACAACAAACAAACTATATAATGAACAATATTACCGTACAATACATATAAATTACACATCATACACACCTGCACGGTGTACCCACAATGCCCCAGCTCATGACTAATTAATTTAAAAGTTTTGCAATTCTAGTAAAAAGTAAATTTCACATGTGTAAGAGAGATTAACATTCCAACAGGGAGAACTTTACCTTTAACTTGTAATACAATATCACAAATGCTTGACATATATTTGCAATATGGATTCCACTTGGGAACAATTTATACTACAAATCTCTCAAAATACCAATCCACTTGTAATGACTTTCATAGTTTGTAAAAATTGTAATATGTGAGGAAAGTATAAGATATCTTCCAGAATGCTGCTTTATATAATTCAGAGGAAGTAACACACAATTCAGCTCCCAGTTGGTAGGGTCTACCCTAGTATGCCCTTCACAATCATTGTAAATATGATGTATTGATTGGTCCTAAATAACATCAATAATGCAATATGGGTTAGATTACAAGTAGGACATTAACAGTTATGAGCAATTGAGTTTATCGAGGGTGTTTGTACTTGTTAGGTTTACCAATCATATTACAAGTTGAAAGTAAATGTGATCGCTTGAGCACAATCGAGATTTATGCTTAAAACGATTACGTGTCCCCCAGATCTCTGGTTAACTGTTTCACAAAACAAAAAAGTGTCACAAAATACATCAAAATTACATTTAAAAGTACAGTTACATTCATAACAACACCATCTAATAAAAAAGTCTCAGGTGCCAGGAAAAATAAGGCAGCTAAAGGGCTTTAACATAGAGATACTTACATATTACATGTCTAAAGATGGATATGTACTGTATGTATATATGTTTATATGTGTGTACATATGTATTTATGCATGCATAAATACATGTATTTATGCATGCATAAATACATGCATAAATCCTGAGAACACAGAAACTACACAGATAACTCTCCAAGAAAGGGTAGCCTACAGGGTATTCTGGTTGAGATTGGTTTTCATAGAATAACGTTTTCTGAAGGTGAGTTCTAATTTAAACCTGATTTTGTTGGATATAGTTGGTGGAAGTGTAGATTTGGATTTCAGGCACTCTTACACGTCAGTAAGGTTTATTGGATTTAGCACAGCGCTGTTTGCACAACCACCACATTCCTTTTTTTTTTTCTTTTTTTTTGTTTCTCTCTCTCTTACACAAGCTTTAGGCTTAACATACTACACTGCTTAGGCTACACCAGCACTACGCACCCATTTTTTTAGATTACTACACACATCTAAGCATTGCGCTTTACCTGATACACTATATACACTATACTTTTTAGGCTGCACCAGCACTCTGCACCAATTTTTTAGAGTAGTACACACACTGAACCTGATACACTATATAGTTTAGACACCGAGGGGGATAGACTCCCGTATCTCCTCTTTTTTTTTCTCTCTCTCTTTCTCCTCTTTTTCTTTTTCTTGTCACTCACTCACGATCTGCACTACACTTCCATCTCCTCTCTCGGAACTAGTCAATGGATTGATTCCTAGTCAGTTCTAAAAATAGTATAGACAATATGCCCCCTAAACAATTAAAAGAGAGAAAACCTTTTAGCAGTGTTGGTACTTTAGAAACAGAACAAGCGGATAACAGCCCTAATAGGAGTCAAGTTATCAACACAGAAAGCTTAGTGAAACAAATATCTGATATAATGATGCCTCAATTCGATAATATAAAGAAGGAGATATAACTTGCTGTCTAATGATGTTAAACAATTTTCTAATAGACTAGCTGAAATGGAAAACAGAATTTCTGATATAGATGACTTACAATTCAGTAAACAATCCTCTCTTGATTCCCAAGCAAAATTAATTCAGACATTGCAGATGCGAATAGACGACCTAGAGAACAGGTCCAGAAGGAACAATTTAAAATTTATTGGTATACCAGAATCTCAAGAATATATGAATATTATGGAATTAATCTCCCATACAATACCCAGAGCATTGGGGTTCCCCATAGAACAACTACCACTAAAGATTGAAAGGGCTCATAGAGTAGGATCAGTTAAAGTGAAAGAGACATCTTCCGTCTCGAAAAGACCAATTGTAGCAAAATTTCTGAATTTCCAGGATAAGCAGAAACTCCTAACTCTATATCGTAAAGTTATCCCATTTCAACTAGATAATAAGCAGATATTAATATTTCAGGACTTCTCAGCTGAGACTATTAATAGAAGAAGGGAGATGTCCTCCCTTTGCTCACAGTTGATAAATCTAGGGGTAAAAGCTACTATGATTTACCCGGCGAGATTAAAAGTCTGTCAGAATTCTGAGGTTATATTGATAGATAATACTGAAGAAGCTAAACAATATATTAAAAATCCTAAACAACAACATAATCCAGAAGCTCGATAAGAGATGTGACAGGTCTACAACAAGCTGTTTTATGCTGTGTGTGAATGGATCTATGTGCTTTTTTTTTTTCTTGTTTTTTTTTTTTTTTTATTTATTTTTTTTTTTGCTGTGTTCTTCCTCTCTCTCGCTACCGCCCCCCTGTTAAGGTTTTTGTGCCCACTATGGAGAGATCACAAGTTTTGACTCCTATCATAAATGGAAAGTCTAGTTAAAATTTTATCATGGAACATTGGGGGCATAACTTCACCCATCAAGAGAAAGAGAATAATATATCATCTTAAAAAAGCCAATCCGGATATAGTGTTCTTACAAGAGACACATCTGAATGAGTATGAGAGTGCTAAATTAAAGATGGGTTGGGTCGGTGAGGTGGTAGCAGTTCCAGCAGTTGGTAGGAAAAGAGGGGTGGCTTGCCTCTTTAACAAAAAACTTAATTATGAGATCAAATCTCAGATAATAGATAAAGAGGGCAGGTATCTAATTCTTAATGTCTGTATTCAGGAACAAAATTTTACCTTTTGTAATATTTATGCCCCGAACGAATATTGTACAACCTTTTGGAAGATTCTCTTCTCCAAACTAATTGACTTCATAGACTCTGAATTAATAGTTGGAGGGGATTTAAATTGTGTATGTAACCCTTATTTGGACCGTTTTAAATGTTCCCAAACCAATAGATATCGAAAAGAAGTAGAAGGCTTAGTGAAATTTACCAAAAATCTGAAATTGAAAGACATCTGGAGACTACAGCATCCAGATGATAGAGCTTTTACGTGCGAATCTAAATCGCACAATAATTTTTTAATCAGTGAATCACTTTTGGGAGCTGAGATGGCGACGAATATTGATAATATTGTGATCTCAGATTATGCTATAATATCACTAATAATTAGACAGTATTGTGTTAAATGGAAAGTTAGGACAGGGTTTTATTTTCCCTCATTTCTCATTTCCAATATCAAATTTAGGAACTGGATGCAGGCTAAATGGAGGGAGTTTATGTATTTCAATAAAAGCTATCTTTCAAAAATTTAATTTTTTTGGGAATCGGCAAAGGCCTTTTTTAGAGGCCAGATTAAGGCCTATATGATTGCTAGAAGAAAGATTATAGTGAAAAGGGAAACTCAACTAGCTAAAAAGCTAAAAAATAAATATGTAAAGTACTTAGAAAATCCTAATAAGTCGAACTGGTCTGATTATCAGAAAGCAAAATTAGAGAGAGAAGCCTTTATAAATCAACAATTGTCAAAAGCAGATATTTATAACCACCCTAGATTTCAAAGATTTTCCCCAAAATTAGTCATATCATTAGCTAATAGAGGAACAATTTTATCGGTGCCATCAAGGTCAATGAAAAAAGATTTACTGCTCCCAAAGATATAATATCACAATTTTATAGGTTTTTCCAGACTCTATTTGTTTCCAATAAGGTTGAGCCGGAGGTTAAAGATAATTTCTGGAAGAATATCTCCACTCCAAGGATTAATGATGAGCAGCGTGAAGCTTTAAATAAGGAGATATCGAAAGGGTAAATTATATCAGTAATTAAGAAATCTTTAAATGGTAAAGCCCCAGGTCCAGACTCAATCCCAATAGAATTCTATAAGATCCTGCAGGAGGATGTCACCCAGATCCTTGAAAAACTTTATAACAGCTATTTTATTGATAACATTAAACCCTCTAAATATTTTTTGGCCGCGAATATTACATTACTACATAAGAAAGAAAAGGACATAGAATCTATGGACTCTTATCACCCAATCTCCTTACTTAATGTGGATTACAAAATTGCTGCTTGCATCATGGCAAATAGACTTAAGAAAATTATAGGGGGAATTATACATATGGATCAATCTGGTTTCATGCCAGGTAGGTCGTCACAGAAGAATATTAGAACTACTATGTTCCTAATAGAACAGGCTTTAGGGGTGAGGAGTAACAAACCTAATTTACAGTCGGATTTTGCCTTATTAACGGTTGATGCCGAAAAGGCATTTGACTCTATTATATGGGATCATCTTTATACAGCTCTGAACAGTTTTGGGATAGTAGGAAATTTCTTTAACTATGTTAAATTAATTTATCAGGACCCTATCTATTACTTAAATATTAATGGCGTGAACTCCCCACCACTAACTCTTCAGAAAGGAACAAGACAGGGCTGCCCGTTATCACCACTATTGTTCAATCTATCACTAGAACCACTGGCAATTAGATGCAGGGATAAACTAGAAGGAGTCTTAATGGGCGGTAGGAGAATCATATTCTCTATGTACGCGGACGACATCCTCTTCTACATATGCAATTCTAGGGTAAATATACCACGTGTTATTGAAATAATTGGTGAATTTAGTAAATTCTCGGGTTACAAAATTAACTTAAATAAGTCCAAGATCTTGTGGATTAAAAAAAAGAAGAACAGCCTGCTTGAGAATCCGTTCAGAATAGCAAAGGGAAATATTAAATATCTGGGGATTACTATTTCAAAGAATCCAGATGCTCCCATATGGCAGAAATGTGAGCAATGTTTAAAAAACTGGGCTAATTTACCACTCTCTCTCTCAGCAAAAATATTTCTTATTAAGATGATGCTTTTCCCAAAAATTCTATTCCTTATGCAAAATATTCCAGTATTCATTGTGGCAAAGGGCCTCCAAAAATTCAACTTCTAATGTAGACAATTTTTTTGGGGCAGAGGAAAGCCGCGTATAGGACTTAAGAACTTATCGCATCTGAGAAATGATGGGGGATTAGCCCTTCCTAATTTAAAAATATATAACTGGGTATGTCTAGCCAAAATCGCGTTAGATTGGATAACAGGTGCAGAATATATAACCAATTATCAAGATGAGGATTTGGTGTTATCCCCTATTTCTCTGAGAGCGCTGCTGCATGCGCCAGTGGTGAGGCCCACTGAGAGAAAGAATTTCGGATACACAATCCACAATATAGTTATAGCATGGAAAAAAGTATGCCATGCCCTGCAAACAGATTTTAAAATTTTGCAATATTTACCTATAAGAGGGTATCCACAGTTCAAAAGTGGAATAGAATCTTATGTATTTTGTGAGTGGGAAAAGAGAGGCTACTAGGGATTAGTCAACTAATTGATTCACAGTCTAAAACTGTCAAACCGTATGATTCCTTGATGAGAGAATTCAAGCTGGGGAAAACACAATTCTTTGCCTATTTACAAGTTCGACACTATATTGACACTAATAAATTAACAGAATACAGCATAAATAATTTGAGAAACATAGAGTCTGTGATTAATATCTATCGGTCAGGGAACCATTCTATATCCTTTCTGTACAGGAGTATTATCTCCTTTGAAGCTAAAGGTAAAATTGAAGCACTATATGCTAAGTGGTGTAGAGAGCTCAGAAATATAAGCCTAGAAGATTTTAAAAGAAGTCTGATACTGATCTCCGAGTACTCTCAGGAAATTGCATTTAGAGAAGCGCATATTAAATTACTGAATAGAGCATATTTGACACCCGAGTACTCTCAGGAAATCGCATTTAGAGAAGCACATATTAAATTACTGAATAGAGCATATTTGACACCCTCTCTCTATGTCAAAATGGAATAACTTTAAAGATGCTAAATGTATAAGATGTAGCTCTCCTGAACAGTGGAGGCTCCTCTATAGGAGCCCCCGAGCACGTGAACCCCCTGAAAAAAACCCCTCCCCTGACCCTGATAGACAGAAAAAAAAGAAGAAAAAAGAGTGAGAAATAAAAAAAATATATATATATTAAATTTTTAAACCTTTTTTTTATTATTAAATAAAAAAATCTTTCAGGTTCCACTGTGTTTTTTAATATAAAACATTAAAATTGCACTTTTTGGGGGGGCGTGTCTAACCACCGACCAAGATGGCTGCTGTTTAAGATAAGTCTGAATATAGGAGCTGAATATTCTGCTGATTATCTCTCCCATACCTCACGTATCCTGTTCTCTTCAGAAGAACTGTGACTAGCATTCCCTATGGAACAGATTAATGTGACTTTTACACATTCATAGACATAAGCAGACCGGAACAGAGAAGGTACGCAGCAGAGGCCTAGTGACGGCCTGTGCCTCTCTCTCCCCCCCAATTTTCTGACAAGTCAGTTTAATCAGCCAAATGTGCTGACCCATGAACTCCTTTATTGCGATATCTAACATCATCGGGTATACAACTTAACTGTATAGCATACAATTATAGCAGACATGCAGTAACTGCCTTTTTATTCAAAGAGGAGGCAACAATTAACTTCTATACAGGGAGAACTATCTAACGTAACTTAAGCTGAGCAGTGTAAATGGAGGCCGTAGACAGATGGGAGACAGAGATGAGCCAGCGCATCCGCAATCATTTTCTGCAGTTAGAGACGGAGCTCTGTGCAATCATCAGCACACAGTGACATCCCAACGGAATCAGACCGATACCTGCTGTATACTCCCCATACGATACCTGCACCCACAGGATTGAAGAAAACCGTGATGCAATCCTCTTGCCAGCAGAACCTGTCCTCCCGGTCTCTAATGGATCCTCATTTCTTGATGCTCCCCTTTTGGAGGCTCCTGAGTTTGAGCGGGATCTACACTATGAAACGCAGTCTCTCTCAGACTGTGTAAGCACTACTGATGGTTCAGGGGAATATGAGGCAGGCGATATTTGTCCGGTGAGTGAAGCGTCAGTAGATCCACAGAGGGGCCCCTCTCGTATCGTATTGATGAAATATTACCTGTACAATGGGGAGACTATCCTGTGCCGCTCTGAGGCCTATGCGGTGACTGGGGCTTGGAGCGCTATGGGAGGAAAGACGCCATCGTACTGTAGAATACTGGTTCAGTTAGGCAGCAAGCGGTCACTGAACTGGGGCGTGTGGCACTGGCTACCACTTCAGATACGACCAGCTGTACCAGTCAACCTCCATAACAGCTGTCGTCAAGGTGTGGGCTGAGGAGAGCGACAGAAGACTCAGGGCTACTAAAACAAGTTGTCAATTTGGCCACCCGGTTGATACAAGACTTTATTGCTGAGCCCTAGTCGTTAAACCTGATCCCTGGGGAGGACATTACAGCTGCTTAGGCGGACAGACAACTACATTCTAAGCATATCTGTTGTTAAATTCTTGGCCATCCTTATGAGGACATTGCGTCTGAGATACTACTGATGGTCAAAGACTATTCTACCCTCATACTCACTGAAATATAGTTATATACAGAACATTTTGTTTACAGCAGCTTACATAAGCTAAGTAATATGTTCAGGTTCCTTAATGTTTATGTATGTGCATAATATTTCAGTTTATTGTTCTTAATTGTGTGGTCATTTCCCCCTGGTACAGTACCCTGGCTTACATATCCATAGAGTAACCTGATAGAGCTAGTTACCGGTGTATAGGGCCCAAGGGTGGGATGCTGTTTTACACCATCAAATGACTATGCATTTAAAGGTCCTTAATACATACCCATCAAGATATATCCCTAAGCCCACAGGGATCTCATTAAATATTGGGGATGACAATTCATTCTATCAAGGGTAACAACTACGGTCCTCCTTACCAATGCATCAATACACCTACTAGTATTAATTAGTTGCTGTACATATTCAAGGATGCCAGAATACCATATTGCAGTACTGAAGCGGTAATGACTGTGATTTATTATCTGTAGTATGCACATCTATAAAGACCACTGCTTAACCTAGGTCCCCTGGACATTAAAATTGAGGCTTTCCAGAGATAGAAGCAGGAGTAGTGGTTGGTGTCAGTTTATACCAGATACACTTATATTATTATGGTACAATAGATGTATTCCAATTACATTGTTATATATTTGCTTGTCAGATTAAGTTTATATATATACGACATATGCCCTATAAATTCAGATAACAGAGTCATTATTTATGATCCATGAGTGGGTACTATTTGTTAGATATTTATGAAAAATCTAAAATCAGAGTTTTTTTCCTTAGGGACTCAAGAGTAGTCTCCTAGTGAACATGATAACCCTTTGAATTTTTTGTGTAAATAGTAGTACTAAGAGGTCCATAAGAGGTCCATAATCTCACGTGACTAGTTGAGGGTTTATATTGTTAGCAAGGCATTTGTTATACTGCATTTCCCAATATTGTCAGTTACACACAACCTGTTTATTTTGTATAGATGTATTCATAATATGTCTGAAAGTAAGTTTGGTGTCTAATGTTTACTGACAGGCCTGATGTTTATGTCTTGATTTATAGAAACATAGAAACATAGATATTGACGGCAGATAAGAGCCATAGGCCTAGCAAGTCTGCCCGACCTTACCTAACAGTATAAACTTATCTAGTTCGTAGGATAGCCCTATGCTTGTCCCATGCATTTTTAAAGTCCCCCACAGTGTTTGTTGCTACTACCTCTTGAGGAAGTTTATTCCATAAATCAATCACTCTTTCTGTAAATAAGTGCTTCCTCAAATTACTCCTGAATCTACTACCCTTTAGCTTGAGCTCATGACCCCTTGTTCTTGAATTTTCCATTTTATGTAAAATACCCACAGCCTCAGTTTTACTAAACCCTTTAATGTACTTGAAAGTTGCTATCATATCACCTCTTTCCCTTCTCTCCTCTAAGCTATACATATTTAGGTCATTGAGCCTGTCCTGGTAAGTTTTATTTTTTAGACCATGTACCATTTTGGTAGCCCTCCTTTGCACAGATTCAAGTTTGTTAATATCCTTCTGAAGATATGGCCTCCAGAACTGCACACAATACTCAAGATGAGGCCTAACTAATGATCTATAAAGTTGCATAAGAACCTTACTATTTCTGCTGCAAATACCTCTACCAATACATCCAAGCATTCTGCTAGCCTTACTTGCTGCATTACTACATTGTTTACTAAGTTTTAAATCATCTGAAATAATAATTCCCAAGTCCTGTTCCTCATCTGTAACAGTCAGTAAAGTGTCATTGAGTCTGTAATTAACATTTGGATTTTTCTTCCCTAAATGCATTATTTTACACTTTGCTGTGTTAAACTTTAGATCCCAGTCGTTTGTCCAATCCTCCAATTGTTGTATATCACTTCTCATTTTGTCTACCCCCCCGGAACATCCACTCTGTTGCAAATTTTTGTATCATCTGCAAAGAGACATACTTTCCCCTGTAGCCCTTTGCTGATATCGCAGATAAATATGTTAAACAAAACAGGCCCCAGAACTGACCCCTGAGGAACACCACTAGTAACAGCCCCCTCTGCTGAATGAACTCCATTTACTAAGACACTTTGTTTTCTGTCCTTAAGCCAGCATTCCACCCAGTTCACAATTTTTGAATCTAGACCAAGGAGATATAGTTTGTGAATAAGTTTATTGTGTGGGACGGTGTCAAATGCTTTGCTGAAATCTAGATATGCTACATCAACTGCTCCTCCCTTGTCTAATACTTTTGTTACATAATCAAAGAAGTCAATTAGATTAGTCTGACATGATCTCCCTGAAGTAAAACCATGCTGATTTTGGTCCTCTAAATTGTTTGTCTTTATGTAAGTCATTATTTTTTCTTTTAAGAGGCTTTCCATTAATTTCCCTACTACTGAAGTTAAACTAACTGGCCTGTAGTTGCCAGATTCTTCTCTACTGCCCTTTTTATGAAGAGGTATTACATTTGCTATTTTCCAATCATCTGGGACAGCTCCTGTTAATAGTGACTGATTAAACAGATCAGTTAATGAGACAGTTAGCACTGATCGAAGTTCTTTTAAAACCCTTGGATGAATATTATCAGGACCCACTGCCTTTGTAACATTTATTTTTGATAATGCTAACAAAACCTCATCCTCTGTAAAAAGATTACTGTTAAGCTTGTTTCTATTTTGCGTAGCATCCCTTAATGTAGACATTGTATCTTCACAATCTTTAGTGAAAACAGAACAGAAGTAATCATTGAGACAGTCTGCAATCTGCTTATCTCCTTCTATTATTCTACCATCAACTGATTTCAATTTTACTATTCCTACCTTATTTTTTTCTTCTTTCACTGATATATCTAAAGAATGTTTTGTCCCCATGTTTTACTGACTGTGCTATCTTCTCTTCTGCATGAGCTTTAACCTTCCTAATTAACTGCTTAGTCTTTTTTTGTTAGAGTCTCCATATTTTCATATCATCATCTGCTTGTGTGTGTCTGTAATTTTTATAAGCTATCTTTTTTGTCTTTACAGCATGTGCTACTTCTTTGGAAAACCAAATTGGTTTCCGCTTTCTTTTACTTTTACAGACATGTCTAATACAGTGTGCGGTTGCATCTAAAATGGCACCTTTCACAAATTCCCACTGTTCTTGAACCCCTGTAATAAGAGTTTTCCCCTTTAAATTGTTTTTTAGGTATTCTCCCATTAATGAAAAATCTGCCGTCCTAAAGTCTAAAACTTTTGTTTTAGTCTGGGTGGACAGTTCCTGAACATGAATACTAAACCAAACAGATTGATGATCACTGGATCCTAAGTTCTCACCTACAGACACATCTGAAACTGTATCACTGTTTGTAAGTATTAGATCTAATATAGCTTCCTTATGAGTTGGTTCCTTGACTAATTGTTCAAGTGATTCCCCTAGCAGAGATTCAAGAATATACCTGCTTCTAGCCGATCTAGCAGAAGGA
This sequence comes from Bombina bombina, assembly GCF_027579735.1. Classification (NCBI taxonomy): domain Eukaryota; kingdom Metazoa; phylum Chordata; class Amphibia; order Anura; family Bombinatoridae; genus Bombina; species Bombina bombina. Next base: position 366,409,992 of record NC_069505.1, on the reverse strand, counting down.
ATCTTCCAGTCTATGGCCTAGATTTAGAGTTCGGCGGTAAAAGGGCTGTTAACGCTCCGCGGGTTTTTTTCTGGCCGCACCATAAATTTAACTCTGTTATCGAGAGTTCAAACAAATGCTGCGTTAGGCTCCAAAAAAGGAGCGTAGAGCATTTTTACCGCAAATGCAACTCTCGATACCAGAGTTGCTTACGGACGCGGCCGGCATCAAAAACGTGCTCGTGCACGATTCTCCCATAGGAAACAATGGGGCTGTTTGAGCTGAAAAAAAACCTAACACCTGCAAAAAAGCAGCGTTCAGCTCCTAACGCAGCCCCATTGTTTCCTATGGGGAAACACCTCCTAAGTCTGCACCTAACACCCTAACATGTACCCCGAGTCTAAACACCCCTAACCTTACACTTATTAACCCCTAATCTGCCGCCCCCGCTATCGCTGACCCCTGCATTACACTTTTAACCCCTAATCTGCCGCTCCGTAAACCGCCGCCACCTACGTTATCCCTATGTACCCCTAATCTGCTGCCCTAACATCGCCGACCCCTATGTTATATTTATTAACCCCTAATCTGCCCCCCACAACGTCGCCGACACCTACCTACACTTATTAACCCCTAATCTGCCGAGCGGACCTGAGCGCTACTATAATAAAGTTATTAACCCCTAATCCGCCTCACTAACCCTATCATAAATAGTATTAACCCCTAATCTGCCCTCCCTAACATCGCCGACACCTACCTTCAATTATTAACCCCTAATCTGCCGACCGGAGCTCACCGCTATTCTAATAAATGTATTAACCCCTAAAGCTAAGTCTAACCCTAACACTAACACCCCCCTAAGTTAAATATAATTTTTATCTAACGAAATAAATTAACTCTTATTAAATAAATAATTCCTATTTAAAGCTAAATACTTACCTGTAAAATAAATCCTAATATAGCTACAATATAAATTATAATTATATTATAGCTATTTTAGGATTAATATTTATTTTACAGGTAACTTTGTAATTATTTTAACCAGGTACAATAGCTATTAAATAGTTAAGAACTATTTAATAGTTACCTAGTTAAAATAATTACAAATTTACCTGTAAAATAAATCCTAACCTAAGATATAATTAAACCTAACACTACCCTATCAATAAAATAATTAAATAAACTACCTACAATTACCTACAATTAACCTAACACTACACTATCAATACATTAATTAAACACAATTGCTACAAATAAATAACATTAAATAAACTATCTAAAGTACAAAAAATAAAAAAGAACTAAGTTACAGAAAATAATAAAATATTTACAAACATAAGAAAAATATTACAACAATTTTAAACTAATTACACCTACTCTAAGCCCCCTAATAAAATAACAAAGCCCCCCAAAATAAAAAATTCCCTACCCTATTCTAAAATACAAATATTACAAGCTCTTTTACCTTACCAGCCCTGAACAGGGCCCTTTGCGGGGCATGCCCCAAGAATTTCAGCTCTTTTGCCTGTAAAAAAAAACATACTATACCCCCCCCCCAACATTACAACCCACCACCCACATACCCCTAATCTAACCCAAACCCCCCTTAAATAAACCTAACACTACCCCCCTGATGATCTTCCTACCTTGTCTTCACCATGCCAGGTTCACCGATCCGTCCTGGCTCCAAGATCTTCATCCAAGCCAAGCGGGGGCTAGACATCCACTGAAGAAGTCCAGAAGAGGGTCCAAAGTCTTCCTCCTATCCGGCAAGAAGAGGACATCCGGACCGGCAAACATCTTCTCCAAGCGGCATCTTCTATCTTCTTCCATCCGATGACGACCGGCTCCATCTTGAAGACCTCCAGCGCGGATCCATCCTCTTCTTCCGACGACTAGACGACGAATGACGGTTCCTTTAAGGGACGTCATCCAAGATGGCGTCCCTCGAATTCCGATTGGCTGATAGGATTCTATCAGCCAATCGGAATTAAGGTAGGAATTTTCTGATTGGCTGATGGAATCAGCCAATCAGAATATAGTTCAATCCGATTGGCTGATCCAATCAGCCAATCAGATTGAGCTCGCATTCTATTGGCTGTTCCGATCAGCCAATAGAATGCGAGCTCAATCTGATTGGCTGATTGGATCAGCCAATCGGATTGAACTTGATTCTGATTGGCTGATTCCATCAGCCAATCAGAAAATTCCTACCTTAATTCCGATTGGCTGATAGAATCCTATCAGCCAATCGGAATTCGAGGGACGCCATCTTGGATGACGTCCCTTAAAGGAACCGTCATTCGTCGTCTAGTCGTCGGAAGAAGAGGATGGATCCGCGCTGGAGGTCTTCAAGATGGAGCCGGTCGTCATCGGATGGAAGAAGATAGAAGATGCCGCTTGGAGAAGATGTTTGCCGGTCCGGATGTCCTCTTCTTGCCGGATAGGAGGAAGACTTTGGACCCTCTTCTGGACTTCTTCAGTGGATGTCTAGCCCCCGCTTGGCTTGGATGAAGATCTTGGAGCCAGGACGGATCGGTGAACCTGGCATGGTGAAGACAAGGTAGGAAGATCATCAGGGGGGTAGTGTTAGGTTTATTTAAGGGGGGTTTGGGTTAGATTAGGGGTATGTGGGTGGTGGGTTGTAATGTTGGGGGGGGGGTATAGTATGTTTTTTTTTACAGGCAAAAGAGCTGAAATTCTTGGGGCATGCCCCGCAAAGGGCCCTGTTCAGGGCTGGTAAGGTAAAAGAGCTTGTAATATTTGTATTTTAGAATAGGGTAGGGAATTTTTTATTTTGGGGGGCTTTGTTATTTTATTAGGGGGCTTAGAGTAGGTGTAATTAGTTTAAAATTGTTGTAATATTTTTCTTATGTTTGTAAATATTTTATTATTTTCTGTAACTTAGTTCTTTTTTATTTTTTGTACTTTAGATAGTTTATTTAATTGTATTTATTTGTAGCAATTGTGTTTAATTAATGTATTGATAGTGTAGTGTTAGGTTAATTGTAGGTAATTGTAGGTAGTTTATTTAATTATTTTATTGATAGGGTAGTGTTAGGTTTAATTATATCTTAGGTTAGGATTTATTTTACAGGTAAATTTGTAATTATTTTAACTAGGTAACTATTAAATAGTTCTTAACTATTTAATAGCTATTGTACCTGGTTAAAATAATTACAAAGTTGCCTGTAAAATAAATATTAATCCTAAAATAGCTATAATATAATTATAATTTATATTGTAGCTATATTAGGATGTATTTTACAGGTAAGTATTTAGCTTTAAATAGGAATTATTTATTTAATAAGAGTTAATTTATTTCGTTAGATAAAAATTATATTTAACTTAGGGGGGTGTTAGTGTTAGGGTTAGACTTAGCTTTAGGGGTTAATACATTTATTAGAATAGCGGTGAGCTCCGGTCGGCAGATTAGGGGTTAATAATTGAAGGTAGGTGTCGGCGATGTGAGGGAGGGCAGATTAGGGGTTAATACTATTTATGATAGGGTTAGTGAGGCGGATTAGGGGTTAATAACTTTATTATAGTAGCGCTCAGGTCCGCTCGGCAGATTAGGGGTTAATAAGTGTAGGTAGGTGTCGGCGACGTTGTGGGGGGCAGATTAGGGGTTAATAAATATAACATAGGGGTCGGCGATGTTAGGGGTAGCAGATTAGGGGTACATAGGGATAACGTAGGTGGCGGCGATTTGCGGTCGGAAGATTAGGGGTTAATTATTTTAAGTAGCTTGCGGCGACGTTGTGGGGGGCAAGTTAGGGGTTAATAGATATAATACAGGGGTCGGCGGTGTTAGGGGCAGCAGATTAGGGGTACATAAGTATAACGTAGGTGGCGGTCGGCAGATTAGGGGTTAAAAATTTTAATCGAGTGGCGGCGATGTGGGGGGACCTCGGTTTAGGGGTACATAGGTAGTTTATGGGTGTTAGTGTACTTTAGGGTACAGTAGTTAAGAGCTTTATAAACCGGCGTTAGCCAGAAAGCTCTTAACTCCTGCTATTTTCAGGCGGCTGGAATCTTGTCGTTAGAGCTCTAACGCTCACTGCAGAAACGACTCTAAATACCGGCGTTAGAAAGATCCCATTGAAAAGATAGGCTACGCAAATGGCGTAGGGGGATCTGCGGTATGGAAAAGTCGCGGCTGAAAAGTGAGCGTTAGACCCTTTAATCACTGACTCCAAATACCAGCGGGCGCCCAAAACCAGCGTTAGGAGCCTCTAACGCTGGTTTTGACGGCTACCGCCGAACTCTAAATCTAGGCCTATATCTGGCAAATTAAAGTCCCCCAGTACTATAACCTTACCCTTCATGGTCATTTTGGTTATTTCATCTAATAACAGATTGTCCAGTTTTTCATCCTGCAAAGGAGGCCTATATACAACCCCTATTCTAAAAACATTTTTATCTCAATAAAAAGTATATTTATAAAAAAAAAAAAAATTGCACTTTTTAAATCTATAGGGTCAGTGAAAGTGGAATGGGCCTTTGCCTAATACTTCTATCTATCGCACATGCTGTGCAGTGCGATAGATAGAAGTATAGGCAAAAGCACTTTCCACTTTAAAACTGCATTGACTGCAGAGCCACCTACAGGCCAGCCCATAGCCTTCTTAAGAGCACAGCTCTTAGTGTGCGGGAGCCAGCTGTCACGTGACACTCGCACACTATGAGCTGTGTGTGTGTGGGGAGGAGGAGCATCGTGGGCTTCCGTTCAGAGACGAGGTACAAAAGAGGAGAGCAGAGAAGCTGCTGGAAAAGACAGTTAGTTCCTGTTAGGTCTCAGAGATGGAAGTGCTGTACATGGTCTGGAGACTGGGATCTGGGACCATCATCCATGCAGGATCAGGATTACTGAGTTTGTAGGGTAAGTACAGCAGGCCCGGACTGGCCATAGGGCATGCCGGGCATATGCCCGGTGGTGGTGGGCCGCTGGGTCCCTTAGCCCCGCCCACTGACTGGATTGCTTAGCCCAGGAGTCTGTCCGCTGAGCAAGTGTTTAGTAGTGCCTATCCCCTGTTAACATAAGGACAACGAGTCCTGGCCCATCCCACTGTATTGTGAATATGATAGTGAAAGACAGCACCTATTTTCCTTCTGGGGCACGGGAAAAGGGTTAGCCAGACCCCAATGTATATCCAAAAAAAGTATTTTTCCAGCCACCAGTTAAACTTTAAAAAGACCTTTATTCATTTCTTACAGGGTCCATCATATCAACAACGTTTCAAACCTATGCCAGGTTCTCCCACTGTATACCGGGCCAGTTCCCTGGCTACTGAGTGACTGGGGTGCGGGTGTGATTTAGTTATTAGTGTACTGTTGTTAGTTTAGTTACAGCTCTGGCTGGGACAGAAGAAACTGCTGCATGGATAAGGTAAGTGCTGCAGGTCTTGTTCCCTAATCAGAGCAAATAGTGATGCAACAGAATTTGCCACTGACACACTGCATGAGGCCGCACAACCATGTGATCCAGACTGTGAGTAGGAGGAGAGAAGAGACGCTCAGTGACAGGGCCAGCGTTTGTATACAAATTTCAAAATAATTATGCAGCAGTTTGTTTTCATACCACCCCAATCCTTTCTTCCCCTGTGCCTGTGCTGTCCTCCCATTCCTCAAAGCAGCTTAGCAGAGTGAGCTCTCACTGCGTGCAGTGTATTCAGGGGCACAATAAATATCATGGCCAGAAATCTGCTTCAGCAAGTCAGTCAGTGAGAGATACTTCAGTGTGCAGCCCCTTTCCTATTGCTGCTGGAGTTATGCAGTGTAGATTCTATTTCCTCTTATCGGCAGTTGCATGTACTGTGGTAAGGGGGAAGAGCAGAGTGCAGACAGCTTCAGGCAGACAAGCAAAGTGCAGGCTCTGTTAACAGGAGGGAATGGTGATCTTTGAGCAGAAGGCTAAAGCTGTGGGTGTAGCCAGTTCCCGTTTCACTCCTGGACCATCTACAGCAACAAGTAAGGAAGTTACTACAAGGTGAATAGCACACTTACGGCTAGATTTAGAGTTTTGTCAGTAACGACCTGCGTAGCTAACGCTGTTTTTTCCCCTCCCGCACCTTTTAAATACCGCTGGTATTTAGAGTTCACAGAAGGGTTGCGTTAGGCTCCAAAAAGGGAGCATATAGCATAATTTACCGCCACTGCAACTCTCAATACCAGCGGTGCTTACAGACGCGGCCAGCTTCAAAAACGTGCTCGTGCACGATTTCCCCATAGGAAACAATGGGGCCGTTTGAGCTGAAAAAAAACCTAACACCTGCAAAAAAGCAGCGTTCAGCTCCTAACGCAGCCCCATTGTTTCCTATGGGGAAACACTTCTTAAGTCTGCACCTAACACCCTAACATGTACCCCGAGTCTAAACACCCCTAACCTTACACTTATTAACCCCTAATCTGCTGCCCCCGCTATCGCTGACCCCTGCATAAATTTTTAACCCCTAATCTGCCGCTCCGTATACCGCCGCCACCTACATTATCCCTATATACCCCTAATCTGCTGCCCCTAACACCGCCGACCCCTGTATTATATTTATTAACCCCTAATCTGCCGCCCCCAACGTCGCCGCCACCTACCTACACTTATTAACCCCTAATCTGCCGACCGGACCTCACCGCTACTCTAATAAATGTATTAACCCCTAAAGCTAAGTCTAACCCTAACACTAACACCCCCCTAAGTTAAATATAATTTTTATCTAACGAAATAAATTAACTCTTATTAAATAAATTATTCCTATTTAAAGCTAAATACTTACCTGTAAAATAAACCCTAATATAGCTACAATATAAATTATAATTATATTGTAGCTATTTTAGGATTAATATTTATTTTACAGGTAACTTTGTAATTATTTTAACCAGGTACAATAGCTATTAAATAGTTAATAACTATTCAATAGCTACCTAGTTAAAATAATTACAAAATTACCTGTAAAATAAATCCTAACCTAAGTTACAATTAAACCTAAAACTACACTATCAATAAATTAATTAAATAAAATACCTACAATTATCTACAATTAAACCTAACACTACACTATCAATAAATAAATTAAATACAAATACCTACAAATAAATACACTAACTAAAGTACAAAAAATAAAAAAGAACTAAGTTACAAAAAATAAAAAAATAATTTACAAACATTAGAAAAAGATTACAACAATTTTAAGCTAATTACACCTACTCTAAGCCCCCTAATAAAATAACAAAGCCCCCCAAAATAAAAAAATTCCCTACCCTATTCTAAAATAAAAATAGAAAAGCTCTTTTACCTTACCAGCCCTTAAAAGGGCCTTTTGCAGGCATGCCCCAAAGAATTCAGCTCTTTTGCCTGAAAAAAAAACATACAATACCCCCCAACATTACAACCCACCACCCACATACCCCTAATCTAACCCAAACCCCCCTTAAATAAACCTAACACTAAGCCCCTGAAGATCTTCCTACCTTATCTTCACCACGTCGGGTATCACCGATCGGTCCAGAAGAGCCTCCGAAGTCTTCATCCAAGGGGTATGTGGGTGGTGGGTTGTAATGTGGGGGGGGAGGTATTGTATGTTTTTTTTTAGGCAAAAGAGCAGAATTCTTTGGGGCATGCCCCGCAAAAGGCCCTTTTAAGGGCTGGTAAGGTAAAAGAGCTTTTCTATTTTTATTTTAGAATAGGGTAGGGAATTTTTTAATTTTGGGGGGCTTTGTTATTTTATTAGAGGGCTTAGAGTAGGTGTAATTAGCTTAAAATTGTTGTAATCTTTTTCTAATGTTTGTAAATTATTTTTTTATTTTTTGTAACTTAGTTCTTTTTTATTTTTTGTACTTTAGTTAGTGTATTTATTTGTATTTATTTGTAGGTATTTTATGTAATTAATTTATTGATAGTGTAGTGTTAGGTTTAATTGTAGATAATTGTAGGTATTTTATTTAATTAATTTATTGATAGTGTAGTGTTAGGTTTAATTGTAACTTAGGTTAGGATTTATTTTACAGGTAATTGTGTAAATATTTTAACTAGGTAGCTATTAAATAGTTATTAACTATTTAATAGCTATTGTACCTGGTTAAAATAAATACAAAGTTGCCTGTAAAATAAATATAAATCCTAAAATAGCTACAATATAATTATAATTTATATTGTAGCTATATTAGGGTTTATTTTATAATTTATTTAATAAGAGTTAATTTATTTTGTTAGATAAAAACTATATTTAACTTAGGGGGGTGTTAGTGTTAGGGTTAGACTTAGCTTTAGGGGTTAATAACTTTATTATAGTAGCAGTGAGGTCCGGTCGGCAGATTAAGGGTTAATAAGTGTAGGTAGGTGGCGGCGACGTTGGGGGCGGCAGATTAGGGGTTAATAAATATTATGTAGGGGTTGGCGGTGTTAGGGGCAGCAGATTAGGGGTACATAGGGATAACGTAGGTTGCGGCGGTGTGCGGTCGGCAGATTAGGGGTTAAAAAACTTTACTAGAGTGGCAGCGATGTGGGGGGCCTCAGTTTAGGGGTGCATAGGTAGTTTATGGGTGTTAGTGTACTTTAGAGCATAGTAGTTAAGAGCTTTATGAACCGGCGTTATTGAGTTTTTGCTGTGGCTGAAGTCTTGTCGTTAGATTTCTAACGCTCACTTCGGCCAAGACTCTAAATACCGGCGTTAGAAAGATCCCATTGAAAAGATAGGATATGCAAATTGCGTAGGGGGATCTGCAGTATGGAAAAGTCGCGGCTGCAAAGTGAGCGTTAGACCTTTACCTACACAACTCTAAATACCAGCGGTAGCCCAAAACCAGCATTAGAAGCCCCTAACTCTGGTTTTGACGGCTAACGCCAAACTCTAAATCTAGGCGATAATATTTACAGCCCTTTACCTATTGTTGTAGTTTATGCAGAGCAGATATTCTTTCTATTTAATTCTGTTATGGGCAGTGGCACTGACTTTTCTTGTGACATTGTCGAAGGGCAGGCAGCTGTAGACAGGCAAACAGAGTGCAAACTCTGTTTAAAGGGGGGAATATTTAACTATATGCTGATCAAGCTGCATGTGTAGCCAGTTCCACTCATTGCTGTAGCTAAGCTTTTCCCAGGGCTTTGTTAATGATTGAACTTCCAGAGATGTAAAAATCTGCAAAGAAACTTTTACTCCTCTTTGTTGGCTTCATTAGTGCACAGAGCTGTCAGTCACAATAAGATACAGCACACTGTACCTGGGTCAGAGCATAGAGGTCTAACATCTGTAGTGAATGTTGTGTAGTGTGTGTTGTGTGTCTGCATGTATATGTATGTGAATGCTGTGTTGTGTGTCTGCATGTATATGTATGTGAATGTTGTGTAGTGTGTCTGCATGTATGTGTAGGTGAATGCTGTATAGTGTGTGTTGTGTGTCTGCATGTATGTGTAGGTGAATGCTGTGTAGTGTGCGTTGTGTGTCTGCATGTATATGTAGGTGAATGCTGTGTAGTGTGTGTTGTGTGTCTGCATGTATATGTGAATGCTGTGTAGTGTGTGTTGTGTGTCAGCATGTATATGTGAATGCTGTGTAGTGTGTGTCTGCATGTATATGTATGTGAATGCTGTGTAGTGTGTGTTGTGTGTCTGCATGTATATGTATGTGAATGCTGTGTAGTGTGTGTCTGCATGTATACAGTTGCAAGAAAAAGTATGTGAACCCTTTGGAATGATATGGATTTCTGCACAAATTGATCATAAAATGTTATCTGATCATCATCTAAGTCACAACAATAGACAATCACAGTCTGCGTAAACTAATAACACACAAAGAATGAAATGTTGCCATGTTTTTATTGAACACACCATGTAAACATTCACAGTGCAGGTGGGAAAAGTATGTGAACCCCTAGACTAATGACATCTCCAAGAGCTAATTGGAGTGAGATTTCAGCCAACTGGAGTCCAATCAATGAGATGAGATTGGAGGTGTTGGTTACAGCTGCCCTGCCCTATAAAAAACACACACCAGTTCTGGGTTTGCTTTTCACAAGAAGCATTTCCTGATGTGAATGATGCCACGCACAAAAGAGCTCTCAGAAGACCTACGATTAAGAATTGTTGACTTGCATAAAGCTGGAAAGGGTTATAAAAGTATCTCCAAAGCCTTGCTGTTCATCAGTCCACGGTAAGACAAATTGTCTATAAATGGAGAAAGTTCAGCACTGCTGCTACTCTCCCTAGAAGTGGCCGTCCTGTAAAGGTGACTGCAAGAGCACAGCGCAGACTGCTCAATGAGGTGAAGAAGAATCATAGAGTGTCAGCTAAAGACTTACAAAAGTCACTGGCAAATGCTAACATCCCTGTTAGCAAATCTACAATATGTAAAACACTAAACAAGAATGGATTTCATGGGAGGATACCACAGAGGAAGTCACTTCTGTCCAAACAAAACATTGCTGCACGTTTACAGTTTGCATAAGAGCACCTGGATGTTCCACAGCAGTACTGGCAAAATATTCTGTGGACAGATGAAACAAAAGTTCAGTTGTTTGGAAGAAACACACAACACTATGTGTGGCAAAAAAGAGGTACTGCACACCAACATCAAAACCTCATCCCAACTGTGAAGTATGGTGGTGGGGGCATCATGGTTTGGGGCTGCTTTGCTGCACCAAGGTCTGGACGAATTGCTATCATCGAAGGAAAAATTAATTCCCAAGTTTATCAAGACATTTTGCAGGAGAACTTAAGGCCATCTGTCTACCAGCTGAAGCTCAACAGAAGATGGGTGTTACAACAGGACAATGACCCAAAGCATAGAAGTAAATCAACAACAGAATGGCTTAAACAGAAGAAAATACGCCTTCTGAAGTGGCCCAGTCAGAGTCCTGACCTATACCCGATTGAGATGCTGTGGCATGACCTCAAGAAAGCGATTCACACCAGACATCCCAAGAATATTGCTGAACTGAAACAGTTCTGTAAAGAGGAATGGTCAAGAATTACTCCTGATGGGGGGCAGGGCCAACTGTGAAGCCGGACGGTCGCACTTCTCTACAGCTCTCTCCATATGATGTTTAAAAACTAAAATTAGCGACTGTCTGAGCTCAAATATTCTATCATTTAACTACCATTGAGAATCCGAAACCTTGGCTGCTCTTAACAACCTTTTTGAGAGGGAGCACTGCTACAACTATTGATCACTAAAATCCTGATGCGGCTAATGCCGAGTACACTATCTACAGTAGCCATTTTGGGGCCTACCCAGTACTCCCAATTGTGAATAACACTTGTCTGCAAACTATTACCTTGGAATCCTTAGGCCGAGGGGCCACTAATCTACCTAAAAATGGAGGAAGCGGATCGCATTATGGCACAAATTCACATCTTCCTGAAGAGGTGCAGTGCTCTATCTAGACGTCACTTTCTAACAGAGCCTAAGCAGACAACGATGCCGATCATGACGCTGTTCAAATATCTAACCGTGATAATGCAGTGGCCCACCGTGCTTACACGACAGTCCGACAGAACCCTTATGCTGCATAGCACACAGCTCCTCATCTCAACACTGGACCCACATGTTTCCCGTAATGCCTCAGAGCCTCTCTCACTATCTCCGGCACAAGACCGTGCAGGCTGGAGGAGACACTTCATTCTGTTACTGGAACTTTTCTTGCCCCTGGATTACCTCACTTGGTATAGCTCAACTGCCACTCTTCAAAGTTCTAGCATGGCGACTCAGAGACTTTGTTCAGCTTCTCGGTCCAGTGTGGGGTAGGGAAATTCCCATCTTAGACAGCGATTCTCAGAGACACTGGCTGGAGTGACCCATCGCAACTGCTATAGTTAATTCCAAACCCCATTCTCCATAGCCATCTGCCCAGCCTGCCTTTAGTTACAGCCTACAGGTTGAGAGACTCTGGGGACTTAGTTGCCATGTTTGTTTTGTTTATGCTTTGACATATGTTTTCTTACAATTTACCAATATGCGTGCTTACTGCCTGTTTTAGACATTCTATTATCATACGGTTTAAAATTTACTGTGCAACTGCATTTTCCTTATTATCGCATACGCAGCATACCTATGTTATAGAAATGGGCACAGTCAAGTTCACAAGTTACGGCCATTCTTTCGCAGTTTGCTTGGGTATTTCTAACATCATAGTATTTGGCAGTTTGTTTATGTATCTCAACAGCCATTTTTTGCTTGTTTTTTTATATATCAATAGATTAAAGGTGTCCTTACATATAAGTTAAAATAGCCAATTCAGAGCCATCTCACCCAAGGACCCTGCTCCTTAATAGGGTCACCTGCGTTGACTGGTTGTCACATTACGCCCTGATTTATATGCCCCTATAGACCTTATTTAGATTGAGGGACATTTCATACCTCAGTTCTTCTAGTTAAATTATTTCTTGCTGATAGCTTACTCTGGATGTTTTACTGATTGCACGTTTTCAATGCTTTCTGCTCATTTACTGTGGGTTATCTCATGTACAGATAATAAGAGTGAACCTGTATAGTGTATGTATTTCAACGCACCTTTTTCAGTTTCAAGCACTAACTGTTTGTAGTACTCTCGTAATAACTTTAGTTGTTGTTTGCTTTCAATTATCCTTGAGTTTATGTTAACATGTCGACAACCTTAAGACCTAGACACAGTTCCCTATCCATATATGTGTATGATTTACACTCTTAAGCTCCCTGAATTTTAGTCACACACTCTATAAGATAAATAGCATTTTTTATATAATGGTATCTTTACTACACCCCCATGTTTGTTTGGGTAAGGCTGGACCTTTGCCTTTCCATGTACTACCCAATTCTGAAAAGATCTCTACTGTAGTAGTTACACTTTTGGAGCTATGGTGCTGCCTATAGTTAGGGCACCCTACTGCTAGCGGCCGGAGCAGCGGTGCCTATTTTTTGCAAGCATGTGGCTCTATAGAAGAATTTTAGCTCTTACTACGTTATCATTAATGCATGGTTCACTGCTATGTAATCTGAGCAGATGCATATGATTTATGCATTTACCCTTTCCATACTTGACAAGCGGTCACCTACTGAGGTCCCACATTCATATAAACGAACTTGGTTTGTCCCGATAAGTGCCTACTATATCCCTCTACCATGGACAGTCTCCCCTACCTTATCTTGATATATACCCTTGTAACACTATTTATCCTAGTCCATACTTAGTATCTACAGGTCCTCATTATAAGTGAGGCTACACGTTTCTATTAATATTTGCCCTTACCAGATATTTTAATAATGCAAAGTATATTTTATCATACCCACCTTACTCAAATGCCCACCTCCCCCCCCCCCCCCACCTGTTATAATATACCTCCTAATTTAGGAGAATTAACTACACGGCTTACCTTTACTATGCCGTTACCATACTAGTTAGACGAATGCTACCACACTATTTCTACCGTTTGTTAAGTTATTCCCTAAGATACAACATACCCACATACTTAACTACAATACCTATCTCTGTCATATATCCCATTGGATGTAACATAATTATATATTTCCATTCAACCTTACCTACCACAATACAGTATCATGGATAAATACCGCATTTTATTTACCTTATATATAACCAAATCTTGCAGCTATCCAGCTTATTTTGCTCAGTTTTTTCCCATGTGTCTTGCAAGTTCACCTGGAATAAATTTACTCCCACATAATCCAGTACTGATAACCGAACATACACAATAAAATTTTGAGGTTTCAAGGCTGAGGTCCACGAGAGGCCTCTGGGCATAGGGGTAACCTTCAGTTATAAATGTTTAATACTTTTTGTGATGGGGCTCTAGAGGGCCCTCTGAGATTGATTAGAAGGTTTAACGTTGGTATTGGCACTTCCCTATATTATTGTTTCTTTTTTTCTATCTTTGCAGCGAGTGTTTTGTTTTTAGCCTTGTTTGGTACAACTGAGATTGCATGTAATGTCTATCATTGTGTAACCTATATAATGTAATATGCTATAAGCATATCCAGTTTCCTGCTATATTCCGCTGCAATTTTGAATATGTATGCCAATTTATTACCTCAATAAAAAAAAAAAAACTTGAAAAAAAAAAAAAAAGAATTACTCCTGACCGTTGTGCACGTCTGATCTGCAACTACAGGAAACGTTTGGTTGAAGTTATTGCTGCCAAAGGAGGTTCAACCAGTTATTAAATCCAAGGGTTCACATACTTTTTCCACCTGCACTGTGAATGTTTACATGGTGTGTTCAATAAAAACATGGCAACATTTCATTCTTTGTGTGTTATTAGTTTAAGCAGACTGTGATTGTCTATTGTTGTGACTTAGATGATGATCAGATCACATTTTATGACCAATTTGTGCAGAAATCCAAATCATTCCAAAGGGTTCACATACTTTTTCTTGCAACTGTATGTATGTGAATGCTGTGTAGTGTGTGTTGTGTGTCTGCATGTATATGTATGTGAATGCTGTGTAGTGTGTGTCTGCATGTGTATGTTGTGAATGCTGTGTAGTGTGTGTCTGCATGTATATGTATGTGAATGCTTTGTAGTGTGTGTTGTGTGTCTGCGTGTATATGTATGTGAATGCTGTGTAGTCAGTACAGGGGAAAATAAATTTTTAGGGGCAGGTGAAGGGGTCAGTAGCCTGGGGCACGCACAGGGGAAAATAAGAGGCGCTGCACACTGGAGAGTTGTAGTTTGTATTGGAGAAAAATGCAGGGATAAGTGATCACAGCCAGGGGTGCAATTTTGTTCCGGATGTTCTACCTCTAACACTGCCCACCACTTTTCCGTATTAAGATCAAGCACACATGCAAAATGTATAATTATCGTTGTGTTTGCAGATTAAAAGCAGTTAACACTCTGCAACTGCATAAGGACTCCCTTATGCAGTTGCAGATTGTTAACTGCTTTTAATCTGCTGGCTAATTTTAGCGTTTGCTAATTTGATTTTGCAGTAGTACAGGTAATTAGTTTTCAGGCTTGTGGCTGGAAACTACAATTCCCATGATGCAAACAGCACTATCTATGGACCACCCACTACACAGCAGTGACAGCACCACTGGAATATACACCGGATGTCCGGACCGGTTGACTGAACAGCAAGGCTCTGTAAGTGCTGTCAGCAATGACTGATCTCTTATGCTATATATATTATATACAGTGTGTGTGTGTGTATATATATATATATATATATATATATTAAATGTGTATATATATATATATATATGTATATATTACATATATGTATATATTATATATATATGTATATATTATATGTATGTATATATTATATGTATGTATGTATATGTATATATATATATATATTACATAACTGGTCCGTGAACCCCCATTTGAATAACCCACGAGCCGCCACTGCTCCTGAAGCAGATCTGAGTCATGCCTTTTATTCCTGTCCTAAAATTCGTCAGTATTGGTTCAAAATAGAATATTGGCTTAATAAATTTTTACCAAATAAAATTAATTTAAAAATAGAACAGGCCATATTCTTGGTCCAGCACAAATAGATGCAGAATAAACAGTTAGTGAACACGGTAATTTTGGTTGCTAGACAATTAATCCTAAGAAATTTTAAAGCGAAGAAAGCTCCAACCATAGCCATATTTGTTAAAAATATGTTTTTAGAACTAGCTTATGATATGAAAAATCCGCAGATCTTTCTAGAGAATAACTTGAAAAGATGGATGATAAAATGGGAGAAGTTTTTACTCTCTCCTCCTTGCGACGTACAAAGGCAAATTGTAGCTCCATTGTGGGATGCTCAGGCCTTTCAACAGCTAACCCTGCTAAGTGAATATCAACATTTAGCAAAATGTTAAACTAGAGGTGGGGGGAGGGGTGGTGGGAGAGAGGAGAACCTTCCTTTTTTTGTGTGTGTTTGTTTTTTGTTTCCTATGAGTATTGTTTAGGTAAAGTAATAGAAAAGAATCCAAAAGTATAAGGCTGGACATATAGGGAGAAGGAGTGTGTCTAATTAGGTTTTTTTAAAAAGATAATTTGAGGTCAAGGAACCCCTGTCTTGACAAGTTTCTCTCAAGAGTATATTATAGGGTTGAAGTACTACACAAGGTCAGTTTTGGAGGGACTTGATAAGCTTTCAGATGAGTAAATGGTCTTTACTTTCTAGAGTGCTCCCTCTATTGTTATAATGTATAAGCTTTGTTTCAGATACACACCCTGCGAGGTGAAAGGTAAGCCCGATTGAGAGGCGGTTTATAGTTTTTCACAGCCATATCCCAGATATAACAACAGTGATTTCTTACCAGATCTGTAGCCCCAAGCACTTTCACAGGTATAGGGTAAATCTCAAGTCCGGATCCCTTTCTGAGGAGGCAACACCACACTACAACTCTATGAGGAGTGTATCATACTGTGTCTTGCTGCTCTCCTACACTACCGGAACCTTGTCTCCCATGGTACTCTGCTCACAACTTGTTCCACGGCTTGTTTCTTTGACAACCGTTAATGACATCACGCTAATAGCATGAGTGCTAATAGCGTCACACACTCAAGTGAAGCTGGGATATGCTCATGCAGGCAAAAGGGTATTGTTGGACTCTGTTGCTTCACTAAAAATAGTAATGTTCATCCAAAATTAAGCACGGAAGTCCCAAAGGTTAAAGTAAAACTTGACTTTTAATATCTATAGTTAAAACCACAAGGTGGCATATACAGGAAAAAGAAGGTGGTGTGGTAATCATGGCTTACGCGTTTCGGCTGGTAGCCGTAGTCATAGCCCTGTGCTATACCGCACCTGATGCATCTTAAATAATGGGTTATTTCACCTTATTGGATAAAAACATAATTTATGTAAGTACCTGATAAATTAATTTCTTTCATATTAGCAAGAGTCCATGAGCTAGTGACGTATGGGATATACATTCCTACCAGGAGGGGCAAAGTTTCCCAAACCTCAAAATGCCTATAAATACACCCCTCACCACACCCACAAATCAGTTTAACGCATAGCCAAGAAGTGGGGTGATAAGACAAAAGTGCGAAAGCATAAAAAATAAGGAAAAGGAATAATTGTGCTTTATACAAAAAAAAAAATCATAACCACCACAAAAAAGGGTGGGCCTCATGGACTCTTGCTAATATGAAAGAAATGAATTTATCAGGTAAGTTCTTACATAAATTATGTTTTCTTTCATGTAATTAGCAAGAGTCCATGAGCTAGTGACGTATGGGATAATGAATACCCAAGATGTGGATCTTCCACGCAAGAGTCACTAGAGAGGGAGGGATAAAATAAAGACAGCCAATTCCGCTGAAAATAATCCACACCCAAAATAAAGTTTAAATCTCATAATGAAAAAAACTGAAATTATAAGCAGAAGAATCAAACTGAAACAGCTGCCTGAAGTACTTTTCTACCAAAAACTGCTTCAGAAAAAGAAAACACATCAAAAATGGTAGAATTGAGTAAAAGTATGCAAAGACCAAGTTGCTGCTTTGCAAATCTGATCAACCGAAGCTTCATTCCTAAACGCCCAGGAAGTAGAAACTGACCTAGTAGAATGCTGGAAAAAAGGACCTTGTGATAGAAGGTCTGGTCTTAACGGAAGAGTCCACGGTTGGCAAGTGGCCATCCGGACAAGATCCGCATACCAAAACCTGTGAGGCCATGCTGGAGCCACCAGCAGAACAATCGAGCACTCCTTTAGAATCTTGGAAATTACTCTTGGAAGAAGAACTAGAGGCGGAAAGATATAGGCAGGATGATACTTCCAAGGAAGTGACAATGCATCCACTGCCTCCGCCTGAGGATTCCTGGATCTGGACAGATACCTGGGAAGCTTCTTGTTTAGATGAGAAGATCTATTTCTGGAAGTCCCCACATTTGAAAAATCTGAAGAAATACCTCTGGGTGACGAGACCATTCGCCCGGATGTAACGTTTGGCGACTGAGATAATCCACTTCCCAGTGTCAGTATCTGATGAAAAAAATTTCTGAAAGAGAAAAAACATCATCAGAGAAGGATAAATCAGTATGTTGTTGGTCATTTGAAACTTCAATAATTAAAAAAGAAGTGAAAAAGACCTAAAAATTTTATTAGAAGGCACGAAGTCAGACAAAGCCTTTAAAATAGAATCAGAAAAATATTTCTTATAAATCTTCTAAATATTTCTTGTACATAAGATGTAAGAATGGAAATATATAAAGCATAAACACTAATGGATTCTGCATGTAAAAGTATATCATAATAACTTATTACAAACCATAGCTAAAGATAAACATTTATAACATTTAAAATAAATGAACTTAGCTTTGGTAGAACTGAAACTCAGATAAGCGTTTTTCCAGAAGTGGCTTCTGATTCAGGGTCAATCTGAGACATCTTGCAATATGTAATAGAAAAAACAACATATAAAGCAAAAAAAAAAGATCAAATTCCTTAAATGACAGTTTCAGGAATGGGAAAAAAATGCCAATGAACAAGCTTCTAGCAACCAGAAGCAATAAATAATGAGACTTAAATATTGTGGAGACAACAATGACGCTCAAATTTTTTAGCGCCAAAAAAGCCGCCCACATTATTTGGCGCCTAAATGCTTTTGGCGCCAAAAATGGCGCCATATCCGGTAACGCCGACATTTTTTGGCGCAAAAAACGTCAAAAAAATGATGCAACTTCCGGCGACACGTATGACGCCGGAAATGACAAGAAATTTTTTTGCGCCAAGAAAGTCCGCGCCAAGAATGACGCAATAAAATGAAGCATTTTCAGCCCCCGCGAGCCTAACAGCCCACAGGAAAAAAGTCAAATTTTAAGGTAAGAAAAAATGATTTATTCATATGCATTATCCCAAATATGAAACTGACTGTCTGAAATAAGGAACATTGAACATCCTGAATCAAGGCAAATAAATGTTTGAACACAAATATTTAGAACTTTATAAAAAAGTGCCCAACCATAGCTTAGAGTGTCACAGAAAATAAGACTTACTTACCCCAGGACACTCATCTACATGTAGTAGAAAGCCAAACCAGTACTGAAACGAGAATCAGTAGAGGTAATGGTATATATAAGAGTATATCGTCGATCTGAAAAGGGAGGTAAGAGATGAATCTCTACGACCGATAACAGAGAACCTATGAAATAGACCCCGTAGAAGGAGATCATTGAATTCAAATAGGCAATACTCTCTTCACATCCCTCTGACATTCACTGCACGCTGAGAGGAAAACCAGGCTCCAACCTGTTGCAGAGCGCATATCAACGTAGAATCTAGCACAAACTTACTTCACCACCTCCACAGGAGGCAAAGTTTGTAAAACCGATTTGTGGGTGTGGTGAGGGGTGTATTTATAGGCATTTTGAGGTTTGGGAAACTTTGCCCCTCCTGGTAGGAATGTATATCCCATACGTCACTAGCTCATGGACTCTTGCTAATTACATGAAAGAAATATTTTAAATGAAAACATACACCTTCATACTTAAAGGGATATTATAAAGGAAGTACTATTGGGAATGACATGTATCATAGGATCAAGTATTTTAAGGACAAATATTCACTTATCCAATATATGTAAAACTCATTTACGATCAATATATATACAGTCACAAAGTAGGATAATGTCAATTCTTTAGATACATTATATAGCATTCGGCATCTTCTTATTTACCACTTTAAAATAATAAAATTAAACATCTGAATAGAAGAAGCATATATATTTAAAACATAGTAAAAAAATAAACATATATCTATTTGTCAAAACACCTTTATACTGCCACATAAGCTATCCTACACTAGATCTGACCTATTGTGAACAAATATACCACTATATGAAGAAAGGTAACCACAATACGGCCAACATTAATTAAATGGGTATAAGGGTATATACATTTGTTTTGCTTTGATGTAAGACTTATTCCCAAAAAGTATTCAGGTCATAGTACGAGTTCAGGGCATTAAGCTCTTTTAAAAAAGCCCAAACCCTAATCTAAAAAATAAAAAAAACCCAAAAAAACTAAAAAAAAAAACTAACACTAACCTCCAATGATCCATTTACAGTTTCTGAAGTCCAGACATCCAGGCGGTGAGAAATCTTCATCCAGACGGCAAGGTCTTCATCCATCCAGGCGGCATCGTCTATCTTCATCCAGGTGGCATCTTAAATCTTCATCCTGGTGGCGTCTTCTATCTTCATTCCGGCGGCGAGGAGCAGGTCAATCCTTGAAGACATCCGGCACGGAGCGTCCCCTTCATACAGTCATCGCCGTACACTGAATCTTCGATGCAACGGAGCCTTTTCAAAATTGCGTCCCTTGCATTCCTATTGACTGATTTGATGGCTATTCAAATCGTTCATTTTGCACCCTCTATAGCGCAAAACTCGTAATCTAGGTGAAAATAAGTTATAAAAATAAGTAATGCTTGTATAGAGAGTTATAGTGTATTTACTCCTATTAGACGGAGCTTTAAAATGTACCTCTTCTATTAACAAATTGTTAGGATATTTGCAATATATGTAGCCATTAGAAATGACATAGCGCCAGATACTATAAACAGGTATACTGCTCTACTATTGTATGTTTAGTTCAACAGAAAAAAAGTGGTTTATATGCTTAGCCTTTTCAGAAGGAACAAGATATCAGAGCAATTTCAGAGATATTAACTATTTGTTGATCTGGGACTCCATTTACCTACATAGGCGAACAGAATGCTTAATAATCACCTGCTCAATATAGCAGATAGATAATTGTAGAATTGATGACAGTATCTGTTAGCTAATATACCCAGGACAATAAGCAAATCCTTATATTTAACATAGCATTAAAGTTATGCTTTCTTAAAAAAAAGAAATAATAATAATGCGAGTCCTGCTTATATTTAGCTAATTCTGATTAACTTAACCAATGGTTGGCAGGCTTAAGGTTGTATACTATTCTCGTTTTAGCATCTTAAAGTGTGAGTCCTTCTGATCAGTTGGGAATAACCACTTTTACCACTTTAGTAAGGCAGTATATCACAGTCACAGTACTACACACATATATATATATATATATATATATATATATATATATATATATAGCACACAGAGAAAACCCAACACTCACTTACAAGCTCTCAGCTAAGATTTAAAAGCAAAAATGGAAAGGTTAGTCACCGCATCTGGCCAAATGGGACAAGCTCAGGTACCACGTCAAGGTCCTCTCCAATACCTGAGACCCTAAAACAGCCACACAATGCAAGCTTTCAAATCCAAACAAACTGAAAACAAAAAAAGGGTGCACAGGAATATGTAATCACCCTAGACATATACAAAACACGGAAGGGAACTGCACTCTCATACCGGACCGGGTACACATCCTATGACCCTGCAACATGCTCAGCCCTGGGTGCCACTGGCACTCACAGGAAGCTGTGCTGTCCCCAGAGCCACAAGCAGTTAACCCCAGACAGGTCTGGGTGCAAGAACCATAGGGAAAATTACAAAACAAATTAATACAACACACAGAGAAAACCCAGCACTCACTTACAAGCTCTCAGCTAAGATTTAAAAGCAAAAATGGAAAGGTTAGTCACCGCATCTGGCCAAATGGGACAAGCTCAGGTACCACGTCAAGGTCCTCTCCAATACCTGAGACCCTAAAACAGCCACACAATGCAAGCTTTCAAATCCAAACAAACTGAAAACAAAAAAAGGGTGCACAGGAATATGTAATAACCCTAGACATATACAAAACACGGAAGGGAACTGAACTCTCATACCGGACCGGATACACATCCTATGACCCTGCAACATGCTCAGCCCTGGGTGCCACTGGCACTCACAGGAAGCTGTGCTGTCCCCAGAGCCACAAGCAGTTAACCCCAGACAGGTCTGGGTGCAAGAACCATAGGGAAAATTACAAAACAAATTAATACAACACACAGAGAAAACCCAGCACTCACTTACAAGCTCTCAGCTAAGATTTAAAAGCAAAAATGGAAAGGTTAGTCATCGCATCTGGCCAAATGGGACAAGCTCAGGTACCACGTCAAGGTCCTTTCCAATACCTGAGACCCTAAAACAGCCACACAATGCAAGCTTTCAAATCCAAACAAACTGAAAACAAAAAAAGGGTGCACAGGAATATGTAATCACCCTAGACATATACAAAGCACGGAAGGGAACTGCACTCTCATACCGGACCGGGTACACATCCTATGACCCTGCAAAATGCTCAGCCCTGGATGCCACTGGCACTCACAGGAAGCTGTGCTGTCCCCAGAGCCACAAGAAGTTAACCCCAGACAGGTCTGGGTGCAAGAACCATAGGGAAAATTACAAAACAAATTAATACAACACACAGAGAAAACCCAGCACTCACTTACAAGCTCTCAGCTAAGATTTAAAAGCAAAAATGGAAAGGTTAGTCACCGCATCTGGCCAAATGGGACAAGCTCAGGTACCACGTCAAGGTCCTCTCCAATACCTGAGACCCTAAAACAGCCACACAATGCAAGCTTTCAAATCCAAACAAACTGAAAACAAAAAAAGGGTGCACAGGAATATGTAATCACCCTAGACATATACAAAACACGGAAGGGAACTGCACTCTCATACTGGACCGGGTACACATCCTATGACCCTGCAACATGCTCAGCCCTGGGTGCCACTGGCACTCACAGGAAGCTGTGCTGTCCCCAGAGCCACAAGCAGTTAACCCCAGACAGGTCTGGGTGCAAGAACCATAGGGAAAATTACAAAACAAATTAATACAACACACAGAGAAAACCCAGCACTCACTTACAAGCTCTCAGCTAAGATTGACTAACCTTTCCATTTTTGCTTTTAAATCTTAGCTGAGAGCTTGTAAGTGAGTGCTGGGTTTTCTCTGTGTGTTGTATTAATTTGTTTTGTAATTTTCCCTATGGTTCTTGCACCCAGACCTGTCTGGGGTTAACTGCTTGTGGCTCTGGGGACAGCACAGCTTCCTGTGAGTGCCAGTGGCACCCAGGGCTGAGCATGTTGCAGGGTCATAGGATGTGTACCCGGTCCGGTATGAGAGTGCAGTTCCCTTCCGTGTTTTGTATATGTCTAGGGTGATTACATATTCCTGTGCACCCTTTTTTTGTTTTCAGTTTGTTTGGATTTGAAAGCTTGCATTGTGTGGCTGTTTTAGGGTCTCAGGTATTGGAGAGGACCTTGACGTGGTACCTGAGCTTGTCCCATTTGGCCAGATGCGGTGACTAACCTTTCCATTTTTGCTTTTAAATCTTAGCTGAGAGCTTGTAAGTGAGTGCTGGGTTTTCTCTGTGTGTTGTATTAATTTGTTTTGTAATTTTCCCTATGGTTCTTGCACCCAGACCTGTCTGGGGTTAACTGCTTGTGGCTCTGGGGACAGCACAGCTTCCTGTGAGTGCCAGTGGCACCCAGGGCTGAGCATGTTGCAGGGTCATAGGATGTGTACCCGGTCCGGTATGAGAGTGCAGTTCCCTTCCGTGTTTTGTGTGTGTATATATATATATATATATATATATATATATATATATATATATATATATATATATATATATATATATATGTATATATATATATATATATATATATATATATATATATATATATATATATATATATATATATATACTAAGGATAGCTTTGTATATAGAGAGTATATCCCAGAAATTAGAAACAGGTTGAGAAAACCGGCCTTAAATACTTCTATAAACATTTGTATAAATGAGGACATCAAGGATAGCTCCTTTAAGAGACATTCAAAATATGTAGCCTCTGATCACATAAATGAATCCAATTTAGGAAAAAAAAGAGAATCTGTGTTCTTAGCCCATAGCATATAACCTCACTCAGTCTTCTTTAAAGACATATGATGCCCATCACTCAAACCTAAATTGGTCTTATTCCTGTGTAGTGAGACCGTTAGTGCTAGCAAATCCTAGTTAATCTGCCTCACAGGCCTCTACCAAGTGTGACTGGGCGTTAGCTATGAGCCAGTCAAGATGCACAAAGTCTATCAGTGTCTAGACAGTTCCACTTGTCCTGCGTGGTAATTACAAGGCTGTATGTGGTTTAACCCTTTGGTGTAAATAGTCAGTCACTTAACCAGTATCTTACAGGTATACACAGGGGAAACCCTGCACACAAACAGATCCCCTCATAGTGACATGAGTAATATTAATGGGGTGTTGAAAGTCAAATCTGGTTGCAGTATATATGCTTTTGCAGTATTCACTCCCCTTCTTTCCTCCTGTATTGACTGAAATCCCAGCACCACACTGAATTTTTTAGGCCAGCATTACAATATAGCCAATAGTAGACATATTGTATTTCCACAAATAAATACTTATATGTTCGGGTTTGGGGTTAGAGTGTATCAACACAGGTCCACGTATAATGGCTGTAACAAAAATTTTTGGCAACCACTGTCTTCTAGGGTTTAAATGCAAATAGAGGACAATCCAGTTAAAGTTTTCAAAACTTTATTTTCTTCCAAAATAGCAAGGTGACTTTAACAGCAGCATACAGTTTGTTCGCAGGTAAGGCAAAAGGACAAGCTTCTGTGCACAAGCTTCCAAAAACAACAAATCTCTGTCTGCATTGTCTGCAGCAATACAAATGTCCTTTACAGAATGTAAAAGCAAACAGAAATCCAGCAAAACGTTTAGTACATACTATTTTTCACAACACATCATATCAGGCCTCCTGTCTGGCTGTAATCTCCTCCTTAGCTAGAGAAATACTTTCCCTTTTTTTTTTTTTTTTTTAAATGCAAATCTTTATTGAATAAAAGGAAATACACAGTACAAATGCCAAAAATGAAAAGAAACAATGAGATCTGAGGACAAGAATAGTATGTATCACTAGGTTAATGGCCCCCCAAGAGTTTTATTTGAAGCCATAGTTTCCAGAGTCCATTTAAGTGGTGAGGCACTTCAAAGTTCACAGCTGTCCTCACGTTTATAATGATAGGGGTGGCTTTCCCCCTTTCCATTCCCCCTTTCCATTTAAGCAGATGCAGTTTATATCTGTTTTGCAATAGTTTTAAACATTTTCATACCTTTTAACAAAATAAGCAGAAGTATTCTGAACTGAGAGCTCCACAGTTATTTCTATGGAGGGAGAAAAACTTTACTTATACAGTCCACAGTCCGGAGGTACCTGGAAGGGGGGGAGGAGGGGGAAAGGAGAAAAGAAAAAAAAAAAAAGGGGGGCGGGGAGGGGGAGAGGAGGGGGTCCATTTTTGTGAGAGGGGGGAAAAGGGGGAAGGAGGGGAAAGGGGATAGGCAAGGGGTTGGGAAGAGAGGGCAAAAGACAGGGAAGGGGAGTAGGGATCGGGTGCCATCTGATAGGGAGGAGGGATGAAGGGGGGGGAGTCTAGTCCCTGGTCCCCGACTTTCCAATGGCTCCATCAAGGGGGGCGCAAAAAATACCATCTATTATGTTTTGGGATTAGAGGGGGTTATCCCTCCAAGTCAGACACATCAGTTCATGGATTTCCAGTTTCCCTATTTTGAAGTAGTGGTATCTTTCAAGCTGGAGTTGCATGGAAACATATTGTTCCCATTCAGGGAGAGTTGGAACTCTTTCCGACTTCCAGTTCTTAGGTATCAGAGACTTTGCTCCATTCAGCATTGTAATGAAAAGAGATCTATCTTGCCAGTTTTTAAATTTTGGGATATCAAGGTATAGCAGAAGAGAGGGGCTCGGGCAAAGGGAAAGATTTAGTTTTTTATTAATTACTTCAAAGACCTCTCGCCAATAGTTTTGCAGTCTGGGGCAGTTCCACCAAACGTGGATCATAGTCCCCTCTTCTCCGCAACCCCTCCAGTATCTCCCTGACGTGTTGGGGTATATTTTTTTAATTCGATGTGGGGTCACATACCATCTGCTCAAGAATTTATATTGTGACTCTTGTGTTCTGGCTGAGATTGAGCAGGTTTTTGTTATATTAAAAGGTTTGTTCCATTGCTTAGGGTCATATTCCCGTCCCAGTTCCCCATGCCATCCCTGCACATAAGGGGGAAGATTTTGTAACCCGCTATGCTGAAGCATATTGTACAGGCGTGAGATGATATGTTTTGTCGGGGAGGGCAGCGTGCAAAGGGTCTCAAAGGGTGTGAGATGTCTGAGTATCGATGCCTTGTGTCTATGAGTCATGATATAGTGAGATATTTGAGCGCAGTGAAACCAAGAGGTGAAGAGGTCTGCGTCCCAGTCTTTGAGTTCCTGTTGTGTTTTTAGCTTATTGTTTATAGTGACCCCATGTAGGAAAAGCCTGTTTAGTGGTAGGGCATTTTTAGTTTTATCCTTGGCGGGGAGAATGTTTATGTCTGGGTTATCTCTGATTGGGGTTAGAGGTGAGATGGGTGAGGTGATATGGGTCTGTGTGGCCGAGATCTTATCCCACTTATGTAGTGTGTCATGTATCAAAGGGTAAGATAGTATTTGCGGGGGGCGGTGTTTCTGGGGAGCCAGGCTAGGGAGCCTACATTGTGGCACTGTATTATATCTGTGTCGATTCCCATGCTTTGTGTGTCAGATTCTGACTCCATTCCACTATCCGCTGGAGGGCTATGGCCTGACTATATGAGTGTAAGTTAGGTAGACCTATGCCTCCCGCTGTGCGTGGTCTGTACAGAGTGTTATTTATTCTAGGTCTAGTGCCCTGCCAAACAAAGTCCTCCATTGCCTTCTACATATGGTGTAGGTGTGAAGATGAAGGGGACAGTGGGACCGTCTGAAGAACATAAAGGATCCTTGGTAAAATGTTCATTTTAACCAAGTGGATCCGGCTCAGCCACGAGATGGGTTTTTTCCTCCAACCAGATAGATCCGTGATTATATCATTTTTGATTTTTTGGTAGTTAGCTTCTACTGTGTCAGTTAAGGTAGATTTAACAATAACTCCCAGATATTTTAGTTCTTTATGTACAATTCTAAGTGGGCATTCTTTAGTTATTGTATTGAAATGTTCTTGGGGTTCGCTAATATTTAGGAGTTCCGATTTGGTGAGATTCAAATGGAAGTTCGAAACATCACCATATAGCGTCTCTTTTAGAACTTCTGGTAGGGAGTGTAAGGTATTGGTGAGGGTGAGGAGTATGTTGTCGGCGTACATAGCCAGTTTATGCTCCGTGTCGTGAATTTTGAGACCTGAAATAGAAGGGTTCGACCTAATCCTGGCTGCCAGGGGTTCTATGGAGATGGCAAAGAGAAAGCGGGCATCCCTGCCTAGTCCCGTTTGCTATGTGGAAAGGATCTGACAGGACACCATTTACATAAACTCTAGCGTTAGGTGTGGAGTATAGTGACATAACTCTTTTAGTGAGAATAGGGCCGAAATTCATTTTATTAAGGGTAGAAAGCATGGAGGACCAGTTGACCCGGTCAAACGCTTCCTCCGTGTCTGTTGAGAGCAAAGTGAGAGGGGTAGATGTTATATTTGCATGGGAAATCAGTTGTAGTACTTTAAGGGTATTGTCCCTTGCCTCCCTGTTTGGTATAAAGCCCACCTGATCTGTGGATATGAGTTGTGGGAGGACTCTGTTAATTCTATTCGCAATTAGTTTAGCTAATATCTTGATATCAGAGTTTAATAGAAATATTGGGCGAAAGTTCTCTGATTTTGTTGGGGGTTTGCCAGGCTTGGGGAGGACAACTATGTGTGCCTCCAGCATTGTGTTCGGGAGAGAGGATATGTCATGCACTGTGTTAAAGATTTTTAATAAGTGAGGTATCAATATGTTGGAAAAAATTTTTGTAGTACTTGGATCCCAGGCCATCAGGGCCTGGGCTTTTGCCCGCGGGCAAATCTTTGATAGTTTGGAGAATTTCAGTGAGCGTGAAAGGTTCATCTAGCGAGGTTCTATCTTCCTCTGTGAGTTGAGGAAGGGTGATTTCTGAGAGGTATTTGTGTATTCGGGGAGGGTCTTCCTCAGAGGGTGATGTGTTTGTTGAGCCCGTGATGCTCGGGGGTAGGTTATATAATGTTTTGTAATAGCCCATAAAAGCGTTTGCTATGTTTTTCGCGTCTCTATGTGTAGTTCCCTTCTGATTACTAATCTCATGGACATAGGGCCCTAGCCAGCATTTTGCCTGCCTTGTCACCCTGTTCAAAGAATTTTTGTTTGGTTAAAAGTGCTTTTTTCTGGTATTCTTCCTGTAGGTGAGTCAGTAGGTCAGTTTTGGTTTGTTCCAAGTTAGTCAGAATGGGTATGTTAGTGGGGTCTTCTTTATGTTGTCTCTCGAGCTGGGAGATCAGGGTCAGTAAGTTTTGTAGTCTTTCTCTTTTAAGTCTATTGTGTCTCGCCCTAATCTTAATGAGTTCCCCTCGAAGCACGCATTTGTGGGCCTCCCATATAGTGGTCAAAGAAATGTTATCTGTCATATTGAGATGGAAGTACTCCTGAAGCAAGTTAGTGAGGTCAGTCATAGTAATGGGGTTATCTAACATGGTATCATCCAGTTTCCATATGTAAGTTGATATAGGTGCCTCTGGCCAGAGAAGTGTACAGGTGACAGGGGCATGGTCTGACCATGTGATATTGTGTATAGTGCTATCCGCGACTGTAGTTAGACCTGTGGAGTCTGTGAGTATATAATCTATCCTGGTATAGATATTATGAGGGTGAGATCTCTCAGGAGACGGTTTATCTGCTTAAGTGTCTTAGTGGAGGCGCTGGAGGAGCCACTGGAGGTATCTAAGGCTGGGTTTAAGGGGACGTTAAAGTCACCGCCCACAAAGAGAATTCCCTTTTGCAATTCTAATATCTTTTGTGACACTTTGTTGAGAAAAGAAGCCTGCGCAGTGTTAGGAGAATACAAATTAGCCAGTGTAATTGGTCTATTGTATAAAAGTCCCACAACAATGATATATCTCCCTTCTGGGTCTCTCTCTATGTGTGTGGGAGTAAAAGAAATTTTTGTGTGGAGCAGTACACCCACTCCTGCCCTCTTGGTCGGACCCGACGCAAAGTAGGCCTGTGTATAGTGCTTCTGGAACCATTTAGGTTCATGGCCCTTTTTAAAATGTGTCTCCTGGAGGATGATTATGTCTCCCCCCATCCTTTGCAGGTCATTGAGCACTATGGACCTTTTACCAGGGTTGTTAAGTTCCTTGGTGTTAATCGTGACCAATTTGATCCCATGTGACTGGGAGCGTTTATGGTTTTTGGGCATTGTGTTTATGGGGGGTAGTGGGAGGGAGGGGGAAATTGGGTGATGGAAAGAAGGGGAGGGACAGGGAGGAGGAGAGTGAGGACGGAAAGGAAGGTTTAGATAATCCTCTCCGGACTGTGAGACAAGAACAATAAAAAGAAATAAAAAAAAAACTTTTTAACAATTAGTCAATACAGAATATAACAATAATATAGAACAAAATCACTAGGGGAAATGTCCCTAGTCTAATGCCTTTGGTATATAGTATTTGATTAGTGGTGTATGTTTGTTGGGTACCTATGTGTTTGTGTGTGTAATGCTAGCTGTGACTGTGTGTGTATTGTGAAAGTGAAAGAGTATGGGTGGGAGATATGGTGTATTTCTGGAGGGTTAGGGATATGCTTAGATGTATGTAGTTGGTGGACTAAGTGGTTAAATGTGTTAAGCAGGCCATGTCTGCCTGTGAGATGATATAAGTTGTAGTAGAAGTTGTAGTTAGGGTGTGGGCTAGACCTGCCCTATCCAAAGTGTATATTAAAATATTGGAAACTTATGCACTCATTGAACTTAAATGAACAATCTAACAGCATATACTATAATAGAAGCTACATAATGGGCACTTATCTCCCAGGAGCATTGGAAGGTCCTGTTTCATCCTTCAATTTTCAACCATGTCAGGGCCGCTTAGGGGTAGCTTCCCTTTTTGGGTCTGGCCTGGCCAGACCAACGGTTGCACCGAGTTGGTGCATGAGAAATAGAGTCAGTGAGTCATATTCATGTTTAGGTCTGTGGCGTTGTAGCTCTCGTTTCAGCAGTGTCTTCTTGTAGGTGACTCAGGGATGCTGGTAGTTGAATCTGTAGATTTAGATTTTTGTTGAAAGCTGGGAGGTCTGAAAGTGACCGGAGAACTGTGGAAGTGTTGTCCTTTGTGGCTATGATGCAGGTTGGGAATCCCCACCTGTATGGGATGTTGTTCTCTCTAAGGACCGCCGTGATGAATTTTAAGTCCCTTCTCTTTTGTAAAGTGGTGGGGCAGATATCTGGGTATATCTGTATCTCCATCCCAGCATGTGTGAGAGGTGACTTATTTCTAGCTCCCTTAAGAATGTCCTCTTTGTCTCGGAAAGAGAGCAATCTCACGATTACATCTCGTGGTGGTGCTTTCGTGGGTGATCTCGGACGTAAAGCGCGGTGCGCTCTTTCAATAGGGATATCTGGGGATGATGGTGTATCCTTTGCCGTGCGGAAGAGGCTTTGCAGGTGGCCCAACAGGGCCGTCGGCTGGATGGATTCAGGGATGCCGCGGATCCTCAAGTTATTCCGGCGGCTCTGGTTTTCTAGGTCCTCCATTCTGATCATGAGGTTATGAAACATGTCAGCATGAGTCTGTATATTCTCTGTTTGTGCTTGCAGATCTGTTTGTTGGGACTCTTGTTTATCTTCTAGGTGCGTGACTCTTTGTTCAAGTGCTGTGATATCCTTTTTAAATTCACCGAATAGGTCCTTGACTTCTTGCATTGCTTCCCTGATGTCATCTCTGGAGGCAAAATATTTAAGATCCCCTTTGGTGACATGCTGCATAGATTCAGCTCCCTCTCTGCACAGCAGGAGCTCTTCTGTTTGAGAATGCTGGGGGGAATGGGTGGGGGTGGTATTGCTGTCTCCACCGGTCTCAAGTAGTTGTTCATAGTGGATAATTTACAGTCCTTAGGTGGTTTTGGTGTTCTTTTATTTGGCACCCCTCCCAACATGAGCTCTGGGGGTTCAATAGTGCACAAATGAAGAGGAGCTAGTGATAAGCTGCTGAGGGTAGCTCTATGCAGTTGCTTGAAATAGTGCAAGTTGGCGATATATCCACGTGGGAAGGTTATGGGTAGTGGATAAATGTGTGCTGTTCTGTGTGACCTGATAGAGGTGTATGGAGTGAGGCAGCTAGGGAGTGATTTCAGTGTTGCTCTGGGTTGAATGGCGTTTAGGAGCTGTCTCTCATACCTATTAGATTTGTGTTGATGTCTTGGGTATGGAGGTTTTGTTTGTTTACGCTACTCCCGGTATATGTTTCGCTGCTGTGGCTCTCTCTACCCCCAGCAAAAGACGCTCCCAATCTGGATATACTCAGGGAGGGCCCGATGGAGTAGCAGCCCTCTCCACCCCTTATTGCTGTGATTTAGCTTTGCAGCAATCTGGGTGTCTCTGGTGTCCCCGTCTGACTAGCCAGTAGGATTATGTCAATGTGTACCTCTATCGGCGGCAGGTCACGTCTCTCTGCGCTCCCGGGCTAGTCTAGCTCTGTTGGTAGCTCTCGTGGTCTGCATGCGTAGGCCCTGTTGCGCAGTGATGTTGCGGTGCTGTTATCTCTCCCTCCGTGTCACCAGTCTGTATGGCGGGGATATATAAAGGGGCAAAGGGTCTTCCCCTGTTTGTCACAGCTGCTTGTGGGGTTAATTAGATGGGTTAGGTACCCGTGATAAGCGGCAATTAAACTTAGGGCTCCGGAGCTATTCTTCTATGCGGCCATATTCCTGTGCGGCCAAGCTCCGCCCCCGAGAAATACTTCCCTTTTGAACCCTAGGAGCAGTAATCATGAGCCACACCTGAGTTTAATTGTCTTTAACAGCTGTAAGGTATTCACAACTAAAAAACACTAATCACTTCCCTGGGGTTTCTTAGCAAAATGGTAAAGTGAAATGTATTAAACTTGGTCTAATATATACTCCCTCTATCACCAAACCAGACTTTCTGTCACACTTCCTCCTTCCCCAGCTCACACTTGGTGGAGTGAGCGACCATAGACATTAAAGAGTGTACCCTTGAAAGACCATCAGCATTGCCCTGCAAAAGACCTGCTCTGTGCTCAACAATGAAATGAAAAGGCTGCAGATTAAGAAACCATCCAGTCACTCTTGCATTCCTCTCCTTATTCTGACTCATCCATTTAAGAGGAGCATGATCGGTAATCAACCCGAATTTCCTACCCAACAAATAGTACAGAAGAGACTCCAAAGTCCACTTAATAGCTAAACATTATTTTTCAACAATAGAGCAATTTTTCTCTTGTTGGTTTAATTTTCTACTAAGAAATAATACAGAATGCTCCTCCCCTTGGTACACTTGGGAAAGAACAGCCCCCACACCAACAGCATCAGTCTGCACTATAAAATCTTTACAAAAATCTGGAGTTACCAAAACTGGATAGGCACACAGGGCATCTTTCAAATGCTTAAAAGCCTTGTCTGCTTCTGTAGACCATTTAACCATCACTGGTGATTTTGCCTTTGTAAGATCAGTTAAAGGAGCAGCTATTGTAGCAAAATCTGGAATAACCCTTCTATAATATCCAGTCAAACCCAAAAAAGCTCTAACTTGTTTCTTATGTAGGGGCTGGGGCCAGTTTTATACGACTTATTATTTAGTTGTCTGTGGCTTAACTAATCCTCTCCCAATTGTATATCCCAAGTACTTCGCTTCCTCTAAACCAATGGTACATTTTGAAGTATTCGCAGTTAAGCCAGCAGAGAAAATGGAGTCAAGAATTGCCTGAACTTTTGGGAGATGTGATTCCCAATCTGTACTATAAATGATTACATCATCAAGATACGCTGCAGCATAATGAACAATCGGCTTTAGAATTCTTTCCATCATTCTCTGAAATGTTGCAGGAGCACCATGTAACCCAAATGACAAAACTGTATACTGAAACAACCCATCTGGAGATGGAAAAGCAGTTTTCTCCTTTGCCTGATCAGTGAGAGGTACTTGCCAGTAGCCTTTTGTTAAATCAATTGTTGTTAAATAACGTGCTTTTCCTAGTCTTTCTATTAACTCATCAATACTAGGCATTGGGTAGGTATCAAATTTTGAAATACAATTTAATTTACGATAATCGTTACAATATCGTAAAGTACCATCCGGTTTAGGAACTAACACAACTGGACTGCTCCAATCACTGTATGATTCTTCAATCACCTCAAGTTTCCACCTCCAAATTAATAGCCTCCCTACGGGCTTCAGGAACTCTATAGGGTTTAAGGGAAACTTTTTTCCTGGTTCTGTAACTATGTCATGTTTAATTACGTTAGTTCTCCATGGCATCATGGAAAAAACCTCTCTGTTCCTTCTCATAAAGTCCTTGATCTCTTGCTTTTGATGCACAGATAGGGTTTCAAAAATATTTACCTCTGGCTCAGTAACAGGTATCTCTGTTGTATTTACCGCACACAAAACCTCCCTATCCTTCCAGGGCTTCAGTAAATTAATTTTATATATCTGCTCAGGTTTCTTCTCCCTGGCTGACTCACCTTATAGTTTACATCACCCACCTTTTCAATTATCTTATATGGGCTGTGCTAAGTAGCCAAAAATTTATTTTCTACTATAGGGACTAAAACTAGTACCCTGTCACCAGGTGTCAGGCTCAAGCTTAAGATATCTAAAAGAATTAGAATGTTTGGGCCATGTTAGACAAGTGAACAACAACTGCTGGGATTTAGCTAGAATAATTTGTGTATGTTGCTGAGGTGGTTAATGGATGCAGCATAGAGAAATCTGGCAGCATAGTTGAGTCCATAAAACCATACAGCAGGATATAATATATTGAAGGCGTTTGTTAGTAGCTCCTATAGCCACCACATGTGTATATTGATACACTGAAAAAGTGTGGCAGGAAAACTAGCAAACAGTTCAAATGTGAAAAACAAAACCAAATATCAGTATTACTGAATACTTTAGTCTGAAAATAGAGCAGTTATAACAGCCCTTTATATCTAGGAAATATTACAAGCTGTCAGCTTAACTATAATGAAACGCCAAGAGTGCTTTTTGCAGTGTGCACAAAATGGATTTTAAATTTAGAGAGATTGTTTGCAGAGATTCTGATAACAGTCCTTGTAATAAATGGCAGCTTAACACTTTCCACAAGAAATGTATACATGTAGCAGATGTTCTTACCGGTATAAACTTAAGTGTAAGTTGCGGCCGTTGCAAGTAGGAGTTTGCTGCAGCTCAGAGTCAGGCGTGGAGGTTGTGAGGAGCGGGCCAGGCATCTGACGTCAGCGCTAGGAGGCTGTGAGCGGATTGCGGGCAGCAGCGTAGAGATGATAGGCTGCTTGTACGAACTGAAACAAAGGTAGACACTTTCCCCAAAAAGTAAGTTGAGCAGAGGTTATGTGGGGATGAAGCAGTAGGTGCTTTGTGAACAGCGTTCACAGAATAAGCTGGATCAAGAGGGAGCTTGTAAAATAGCTCTTCAGGTAGAGGATGGCTGTAAGGATACTATCTGTCTCCAATACTAAGCAATGAGAATAGGGCAGGTGAGGCTTATAAAGCTGTTGAGAGTAAGCTGCTGGGTCCTAAAGTGAGACAAGTTTGTTATGTTGTATACATAGAGAGGATGACAACCTGACAAGACCCCCCTCTCAAGGAGCAACTCCCGGTGCTCAGGGTCGAGGGCTATCCGGATTGCGTTGGTGAAACCGGGATACAAGTCGAGGAGCAAAAATGTTAGAGGCCGGTTCCCAGGAGTCTTCATTAGAGGAGTAACCTTTCCAGTTTAAAAGATATTCCAACCGACCATTCCTTCGACGAGAGTCCAAGATAGAGGAAACCTCATATTCCAGGTTAGGGTCTATAGCAACAGTAGGATGAGGAGTTACAGTAGTCGAGGCTCGGAGCTCCTTATAGGGTTTCAGCAGGGAAACAAGAAATGTCGGATGGATTTTAATGGAATTCGGTAAGGTCAAACGAACAGCATTGAGGTTAATAACCCTCTCAACAGGGTATGGACCAACAAACAGAGGAGAGAGTTTTTTCGAGGGTGTATTCAATTTCATATTCCTGGTGGAAAGCCAGACCAAATCACCTGGTGCGTAGTGAGGAGAAGGCAATCTTCGGCGATTGTAATACCTCTTGTACTGATCCTTGGCTTTAACTATAGATAATTCAATATTCTTGAAGTTCGAAGAGATATCTTCAGATAATTGGGAAATACTGGGCGATAAGGTATCGGATGTTGGCAGTAGGTGGAACCGAGGATGAAATCCATAGTTAGCAAAGAAGGGTGTTTGATTAATTGCGGAATGATGCGTATTATTGTAACAGAATTCAGCATAGGATATAAAGTCAGACCAGTGATGTTGCTGAGAAGAACAGAATGACCTGAGGAATTGTTCCAACCACTGGTTGCACCTTTCGGTTTGACCGTTTCCCTGAGGATGGTAGGCTTTAGTGAGTTTTCTTTGTAAAGAGAATGTTTTGCAAAATTCTTGCCATAATCTGCTGGAAAATTGTGTACCACGGTCCCTGAGAATGGTAGTGGGAAGCCCATGATGCTTGAATACATGATTAAGCAATAAATGTATGGTCTCCATTGCAGTTGGTAGTTTGGTAAAGGGTATAAAATGGCACATTTTGGTAAATAAATCCACTACGACGAGGATAGTAGTGTTTCTGGATGACACCGGTAAATCGACGATGAAATCCAATGCGATTTCAGACCATGGTCTTGTAGGGGTAGGTAAAGGCATGAGCAAGCCATAAGGTGGATGTTTATCTCTTTTAGAGATAGTGCAGACAGGACAAGAAAGAACGTGTTCTTTGATATCTTTATACAAATGAGGCCACCAGCAGTGTCTTGTGACTAATTCATGGGTTTTGGTAACCCCAGGATGACCCGCTAGAAATGATTCATGGACACTGCGAAGTAGCGAGGGTCTGAGTGATGGTGGAATGTATAGTTTTGAACCATGGTAATAACAACCGTCTGGATGAAGTTGTATCATATGTAATGGTTTATTGTGATCTTTGTTTTGTTCTTTCAGGACTGTCGGTAAAGATTCAAAAGTAAATAGAAGGAATTTATCCTTTGGGATAATAGATTGTTCCATTGTGGATACTGAAGTCTCAGATGCAATTCTGGA
Organism: Bombina bombina; assembly: GCF_027579735.1. Classification (NCBI taxonomy): domain Eukaryota; kingdom Metazoa; phylum Chordata; class Amphibia; order Anura; family Bombinatoridae; genus Bombina; species Bombina bombina. The sequence goes on along the minus strand of NC_069505.1, from coordinate 366,374,007 downwards.
AAGAGCATCAGCTTTCTGGTTTTTACCAGAAGGTCGGTAAGTGATAAGAAAGTTGAAGCGAGAGAAGAAAAGATTCCATCTGACTTGTCTAGCTGACAAGGTATGAGTACTTTTCAGGTATTGCAAATTCCTGTGGTCTGTGTAAATTAATGTAGGAATGGTGACCCCTTCCAACAAGTGACGCCAATGTTCTAATGAAAGTTTTATTGCAAGAAGTTCCTTGTCACCAATTGCATAGTTTTGTTCAGCTGTATTTAAAGTACGGGAATAAAAAGCTACAGGATGCAGAGGTTTTGTTAAATCTTCTCTCTGTGATAAGATGGCCCCAATGGCGAGGTTGGAGGCGTCGACCTCCAGTATGAACTGAAGTTTCATATTGAGGAAACGCAGAATAGGTGCTGTAGTAAATCTTTGTTTGAAGAAGTCAAAAGCAGTTTGAGCTTCCTGGGTCCATTTTAAAGGTGTATTCGCTCTTGTTAGGGCTGTTAAAGGTATTGCGAGTTTTGAAAAGTTTTTTATGAACTTGCGGTACAAGTTCGCGAAACCCATGAAGCATTGTACCTGGCGTTTAGTTTTGGGAATAGGCCAGTTTAGAATAGCTTCTATCTTTTTGTTTTCCATACGAATACCAGAAGAAGTTATTTAATAACCCAAAAATGATATAGACTGTGAGTTAAACAAACACTTTTCAGCTTTTGCATATAGATGGTTACCTCTGAGCCTAGAGAGGACTTGTCTTACGCGGAGGACATGTTCTTGATAGGTTTTAGAGTATATTAAGATGTCATCTAAGTAAATAACTATATAGACATCTAAGATATCTCTGAATAGGTCATTGATCAGGTGCTGAAAGGTTGCAGGGGCGTTACAAAGGCCAAACGGCATAACGACATACTCAAATAGGCTGTAGCGGGTCCTAAATGCCGTCAACCATTCATCGCCTGACCTAATCCGTATGAGATGGTATGCACCCCTTAAGTCTAATTTTGTGAAGAATTTAGCCCCCTCCAATCTTTCTATGAGTTCTGGAATGAGGGGCAGGGGATAACGGTTTTTGACTGTTATTTTGTTTAACTGCCTGTAATCAACAATTGGTCTAAGAGACCCATCTTTATTTTTTACGAAAAATATACCGGCACTGGCCGGAGATGTGGAAGGACGTATAAATCCTTTTTTTAAATTTTCATCAAGGTATGATTTCAAGTGTTTGAGCTCTGGCTCTGATAGAGGGAATATATGCCCAGATGGAATTTCAGAGCCTGGTATGATTTCAATCGGGCAATCATATTTCCTGTGGGGAGGCAGGTTTTCAGAATCTGTTTTACTAAACACATCGGCAAAATCCTGGTAAACTTCAGGAATGCTGACATCTTGGAAGACTTCAGTGGTTTGTAAAACAGTGGCTGGAAAACAGGTAGACAAGCAGAAACTGGAATTAAATGTAAGGGATTGATTAGCCCAGTTAATGTGAGGATTATGTGTAGTGAGCCAACTAATGCCTAAAACTATGGGTGAAATAGGCGAGGAGATAACATTGAATGTAATATACTACCTGTGATGTTCTGCGGTCACTACTAGCAGGGGAATTGTTTGAAATTCTACTGGGCCAGAAGTGATGGGATTGCCATCAATGCCTCTCAAAGAAACAGGAGTCCGTTTGTGCACCAAAGGTATTTTATTTACATGTGTGAATTGTTTATCTATATATGAGGCTGTTGCTCCTGAGTCAATTATCGCGGAAGCGTTGACTCGGTGAAGGTCCCACTGTAAGAGAAGGGATAAATTTAGGTAGGATGATTGTTGTATCAGAGTACTGCAGCAGTATGGTTGCATAATAGTCTTACCCTTGTTTTGCCTCTGGAGAGATGGGCATTCTTTGACAGTGTGGTTATCCGATGCACAATACAAACAGAGATTGTTTGTTCTTCTCCTGATCTTTTCCTCGGGCGACAGAGGACCTTTTATCATACCTATGTCCATAGGTTCAGATGTAGGTTTGACTGTGTGAGGTGTTGTCTGTTTCTTTGGGTATGTGTCGTGATAAGACCTCTCCCTGCTGTCTTTCCCTAAGATGTCTGTCTATCGTTATAGTAAGGGTCATTAATTGCTCAAGTGTAGGTGGTAACTCTAGTCTAGAAAGTTCATCTTTTATTCCATCAGAGAGACCTAGCCTGAATTGATTTCTCAATGAAATATCGCTCCATAAAGTATCTTTTGCCCATTTTTTAAAATCAGTAATGTAGTCTTCAACTACTCTTTTCTTTTGTCTAAGACTGTCAGGTGCTGTATGATTTGCTAGGTGTTGAGAATAAAATCATACAATGAGGTTAAGAACCGCAGCTGCTGAGATTTTAGTTATATATTTTTATAGGAAAAATTGGGTGGTATGTAGCAGGTAGAGATTCTGATGTATGACATGAACTATCACCTGTGATAGTGTCAAACAACAGATAAATCAATTTGCAGAGATTTGATATCTGGGAGAATAGTGAGAGGACACTATAGTTACTCCATGTGTCTAATACACTGAAATTATGTAGCAGAGTCCCTCAGAGTATATCCCATATGTAGTGATTGTATAAAGTTAACATATGATAAACAATTTGAGCAATGATATATGTTATGATACAGCTGTATAGTTAAACTAAAGATTCTCACAAGTTGTGAATATGCAAAAAGTGAAAAAATAGCAAGTAATGGAAAAAAAGAAATTGGTCTTAGAATTGCAGCAGTGCACAAACGTAGCGGAGAGGAAGCAACCTTCAAGTATAGATCTATAGTACCTGTGGGGGATAACCCCTAAGAATGCTCAGAGTAAATCCAAAACTGGAGAGTGTTTCACGGTAGAAGAGGGTCCGGTAAGGTTGGAGCTCTGTTTCTCCGTGGTCGGCGTGTGACGTCACGCGCAGTGATCCGATGTAGATCCGGTTCTACAGTTGATGCTGAGACGGTTGTTTAGGAAGGCAGAAGGAACTAGCTTAGGCTCAGGATAATACCGCAAACTACCAGGAGGCGGCAGACGGACAATAACAAGCAATAGGATAAGTAAGTAAGTGCTATATATAGGCAGGTTAATCAAGGAGTGTATTTCCAAACAGGACAATTACTTCAGATAACTAAAACACAGATGATCCTGACAGTACACCCCCTCCAAGGAGCCACTCCGGGGCTCAAGGGTGCGGACGGTCTGGGTTTCTACGATGAAATATTGAAATCAACCGGCGTGCTGAGATGTTGCTAGCAGGTTCCCAGGAGTTATGTTCCGATGAATATCCCTTCCAACTGATAAGATACTGCAGGGTACCACGGAACAATCGAGAATCCAATATGGCATCAACTTCGTATTCTGTGGTTGGATCTATTGAGACCTGTGGAGCAGAAACAGATGGGAAGGTCCTCAAGGCTTTATATGGTTTTAGGAGGGAGACATGAAATGTAGGATGTACTTTCATGTTATCTGGAAGTTTAAGTGTAACAGCATTCACATTCACAACCCTAGTTATAGGGTAAGGTCCGATATATAAAGGAGAGAATTTCTTCGAAGGGGTGTTAAGCTTCAGGTTTCTGGTGGATAACCAGACTAGATCTCCAGTAGCATAAGGAGGAGGTTTTCTTCTTTTCCTATCATAGAACTTCTTTTGGGTTTCCTTTGATTCTTGTATCGCAGTTTGTATGGTAGTGAAGTTAGAAGAGATAGCATCTGTCAGTTCAGATATTCCTGGGAAGTTGCTACGTATATCAGGTTGAAAATGGAACCGAGGGTGGAATCCATAATTGGCATAGAACGGTGTCGTTCTGGTGGTGGTGTTAACTGTGTTGTTGAATGAAAACTCAGCATATGGTAAATGTGTGGACCAGGAGTCTTGTTGATCAGAACAGTAGAGTCGAATGAACTGTTCAATCCATTGGTTGCATCGCTCTGTCTGCCCGTTACTTTGTGGATGATATGCTGTAGTGAGTTTTTTATCTATTTTGAATGTCGTACAGAAATTCGTCCATAATCTACTGGAAAATTGAGTTCCTCTATCACTGAGAATAGACGTAGGCAATCCATGGAGTTTGAATACGTTTTTTATGAGTAGTTGGATTGTTTCCATAGCAGTAGGCAATTTGTGATAGGGAACAAAGTGAGCCATTTTGCTAAACAGGTCTACAGCCACAAGGATGGTATCATAGTTGTTTGATTTTGGTAGATCAACTATAAAATCAACGGCTACTTCAGTCCATGGAATTGATGGAGTAGTGAGAGGTAGTAACAAACCATAGGGAGCTTGTTTTGTGGATTTAGAAACAGTGCAAGTATGGCAGGAAGCGACATATTGTTTTATGTCTTGAGACATCTTAGGCCACCAATAAGACCTCTTGGCGAGCTCGAGTGTTTTCCTTGAACCTGGATGACCCGCTAATAGAGAATCATGGAGTGTGTGGAGTACCATTTGTCTCCGGATTGGGGGAATGTATAGAAGTTCTTGATGGTAGTACAGGTTATCATCTTTCTTATCCAGAAGAAATAGGGGTTTTGTCAGATCTTCCGTTTGTTCTTGTACCAATTGTGGTTTGAAGTCACAGATAAATGAAATAAATCGATCTCTAGGTATCAAACTTTCGTCAGGTGTACGGTGACGTTCATAACATGATAACCTAGAGAGAGCGTCAGCTTTGTGGTTTTTACTTGCTGGATGATAGACTATTTGATAATTAAATCTAGTTAAGAACAGCTGCCACCTTACTTGTCTAGAAGAGAGGGTGCGAGTACTTTTTAAATACTGCAAGTTCCTGTGATCTGTATAGATCAATATTGGAACACTTGTACCCTCCAGGAGGTGTCTCCAGTGCTCGAGGGACAACTTAATAGCCAACATTTCCTTTTCCCCAATGGGGTAATTTTGTTCAGCTGCATTTAGAGATCGGGAGAAGAAGGCGACAGGATGAAGTGGTTGTTTTATGGTGTCTCTTTGTGATAAAACTGCACCAACGGCAATGTCTGAGGCATCAACCTCCAATATATATTGATTCTGAGGATTTGGAAACCTTAGTATGGGTGCTGTGGTAAACTTGAGTTTCAAATACTCAAAAGCCTTTTGATTCTTGATTCCATCTAAAAGGTATGGTGGACTTCGTTAGTGTGGTTAACGGTTTGGTGAGTTTAGAGAAATCTTTTATAAATTTGCAATAAAAATTCGCAAAGCCTAAGAATCTTTGGACTTCTTTTCTAGACTTAGGACTGGGCCAGTTTTTAATGGTTTGTATCTTTGATTCCTCCATGTGAATACCTGATGAGGTGATTATGTATCCAAGAAAAGCTATGTTCTGTGAATTAAAGATACACTTTTCAGGTTTGAGATATAGGTGGTTGTCTCTTAACCGAGATAGGACTTGCCTAACATGTAATACATGTTCGGATAGGGTCTTAGAGTATATCAATATGTCGTCTAGATATATGACTATGAAGATGTCCAAGATATCTCTAAACAGGTCATTTATTAGGTATTGGAAGGTGGCTGGGGCGTTGCAGAGCCCGAAAGGCATGACTGTGTATTCATAATGGCCGTATCGGGTCCTGAACGCCGTCAGCCACTCATCCCCACTTCGTACTCTGATTAGATTATACGCCCCACGCAGGTCCAATTTCGTAAATAATTTGGCCCCTTCTAATCTTTCGATTAATTCCGGAATCAAGGGTAAGGGGTACCTGTTTTTTATGGTGATCTTATTGAGTTGTCTGTAATCTATGATGGGCCTTAGGGAGCCGTCTTTGTTTTTAACAAAAAATATTCCGGCTCCCGCCAGCGAGGTAGAAGGGCGTATAAACCCCTTCCTTAGATTTTCCTCCAAGTAGGTTTTGAGGTGTTCGAGTTCAGTTTTGGAGAGGGGGAATATGTGGCCACAAGGTATATCTGCTCCTGCTACTAAGTCTATAGGGCAGTCATATTTCCTGTGTGGGGGTAAGGTCTCAGCCTCAGTTTTGTTGAAAAGGTCTATGAAATCCCTATACTCACTAGGTATATTGATTCCTGCATCTACCTGAGTGGTGTGGAGGATGGCAATAGGAAAGCATGTAGTGGTGCAATATTTAGCTGAATGTGAGTGACAGTGTGTCCCATGAGATATAGGGGTTGTGTAAACTTAACCAGGTCAATCCCAGTATGACAGGTGATACTGGTGAAGAAATTACATCAAAGGATATATATTCCCTGTGATGTTCAGTAGTAGATACCAACAAGGGAATTGTTTGAAATTCAACAGGTCCTGAGGAAAGAATCTTACCATCTATACCACACAAAAGAATGGGAGACTTTTTCTGTACCAGTGGTATTTTATTTTTATAAGTGAATTCCTTATCAATATAACATGCTGTAGCACCAGAGTCAATAATGGCTGGAACGTTGACTCGTAGGAGATCCCACTGTAACAAAAGATCAAGTTTACAATATGTCGTGGTAGATTCATAAGTATTACAGCAGGAGTAGGTGGTTACATTCTTACCCTTTCGTTGCTTCTGCAAAGAAGGACACTCTCTCACTGTATGCTCGTCTGAGGCACAATATAAACATAGGTTGTTCTCACGTCTTCTGTTTTTTTCTTGAGTAGATAGGGGCCCCTTCAGGAAACCGATATCCATAGGCTCTGATGTTGTTTTACTAGAGGCATGAGGTGTAGGGTTTGAATAGTGTTTTTTGTAGTGTGTCTCTGGGTAAGCCCTCTCATGCATACGTTCTCTGAGACGTCTATCTATTGTAATAGTGAGATTAATAAGTCCTTCTAAAGTGGGGGGTAAATCTATACGAGATAGCTCATCTTTGATAGGCTCAGATAAGCCAAGCCTGAATTGGTTTTTAAGAGAAACATCATTCCATTGGGAATCTTTTGCCCATTTTTTAAAGTCTGTGATGTACTCTTCAACAATCCTTTTTCTTTGTTTCAAAGCTCTAAGTGCTGTCTCAGCAGTTTGTTGCTTAAAAGGATCTTCATATAATTGACCCATAGCTGTTAGAAAGGCATCAAGTGAATTTAATATAGTGTCGTTAGACTCAAAAAAAGTATTGGCCCATGTGCGGGGTTCACCTCTTAAATAGGAAATGACAGTCAAAACTCGTGACCTGTCATTTGGATAAGTTTGGGGCTTAAGTGTAAAAAGCAAAAGACAGGCATTTTTAAAATCCCTGTATTGGGACCTGTCACCAGAAAATTTCTCAGGCTGGCTGATTTGGGGTTCTGAGGAATGTATTTTAGGCTCTATATATTCCTTAATATAAGCTTTAAGGGCACTATTTTCTGCCTTAAGTGTAGACAGCCCCTCTGTTAGTAAGTCAACTTTTTGATTTAAGGTTTGCATGCAGGCAGTCATCTCAGCTGGGTCCATTTTTGGGCTTGTTATTCTGTCAGGTGCTGTATGATTTGCTAGGTGTTGAGAATAAAATCATACAATGAGGTTAAGAACCGCAGCTGCTGAGATTTTAGTTATATATTTTTATAGGAAAAATTGGGTGGTATGTAGCAGGTAGAGATTCTGATGTATGACATGAACTATCACCTGTGATAGTGTCAAACAACAGATAAATCAATTTGCAGAGATTTGATATCTGGGAGAATAGTGAGAGGACACTATAGTTACTCCATGTGTCTAATACACTGAAATTATGTAGCAGAGTCCCTCAGAGTATATCCCATATGTAGTGATTGTATAAAGTTAACATATGATAAACAATTTGAGCAATGATATATGTTATGATACAGCTGTATAGTTAAACTAAAGATTCTCACAAGTTGTGAATATGCAAAAAGTGAAAAAATAGCAAGTAATGGAAAAAAAGAAATTGGTCTTAGAATTGCAGCAGTGCACAAACGTAGCGGAGAGGAAGCAACCTTCAAGTATAGATCTATAGTACCTGTGGGGGATAACCCCTAAGAATGCTCAGAGTAAATCCAAAACTGGAGAGTGTTTCACGGTAGAAGAGGGTCCGGTAAGGTTGGAGCTCTGTTTCTCCGTGGTCGGCGTGTGACGTCACGCGCAGTGATCCGATGTAGATCCGGTTCTACAGTTGATGCTGAGACGGTTGTTTAGGAAGGCAGAAGGAACTAGCTTAGGCTCAGGATAATACCGCAAACTACCAGGAGGCGGCAGACGGACAATAACAAGCAATAGGATAAGTAAGTAAGTGCTATATATAGGCAGGTTAATCAAGGAGTGTATTTCCAAACAGGACAATTACTTCAGATAACTAAAACACAGATGATCCTGACAAAGACTTTTCATAGCATTTTCTGCAGTGATTTGTTTGTATGGGTCCTCATAGAGTTGACCCATCGCAGTGAAATTTTTTTCTAAGGAATTCAATATTTCATCATTGTTCTCAAAATAAGCATTAGCCCACGTGCGGGGCTCTCCCCTTAGGTAAGATATGACAGTGAGAACCCTAGCTCTATTGTTAGGGTACGTGTGGGGTCTGAGAGAAAACATTAGTAAACAGGCATTTTTAAAATCTCTATAGAGAGACCTGTCACCATGGAATTTCTCAGGAGGACTGACATGAGGCTCTATTATGGGAAGTCTTTTATCAACAACATTCCTAATATATGCTTTTAATGTATCATTCTCAGCCTTGAGTGTATTTAAACCTTCAGTTAGTATATCAACCCTTTGGTTTAATGTCTGCATATGGGCGTTGATCCCAGCTGGGTCCATGTTGTAAATGGCTTAGTATTCTGTCAGGCTCAAGCTTAAGATATCTAAAAGAATTAGAATGTTTGGGCCATGTTAGACAAGTGAACCACAACTGCTGGGATTTAGCTAGAATAATTTGTGTATGTTGCTGAGGTGGTTAATGGATGCAGCATAGAGAAATCTGGCAGCATAGTTGAGTCCATAAAACCATACAGCAGGATATAATATATTGAAGGCGTTTGTTAGTAGTTCCTATAGCCACCACATGTGTATATTGATACACTGAATAAGTGTGGCAGGAAAACTAGCAAACAGTTCAAATGTGAAAAACAAAACCAAATATCAGTATTACTGAAAACTGCAGTCTGAAAATAGAGCAGTTATAACAGCCCTTTATATCTAGGAAATATTACAAGCTGTCAGCTTAACTATAATGAAACGCCAAGAGTTCTTTTTGCAGTGTGCACAAAATGGATTTTAAATTTAGAGAGATTGTTTGCAGAGATTCTGATAACAGTCCTTGTAATATATGGCAGCTTAACACTTTCCACAAGAAATGTATACATGTAGCAGATGTTCTTACCGGTATAAACTTAAGTGTAAGTTGCGGCCATTGCAAGTAGGAGTTTGCTGCAGCTCAGAGTCAGGCGTGGAGGTTGTGAGGAGCGGGCCAGGCGTCTGACGTCAGCGCGAGGAGGCTGTGAGCAGATTGCGGGCAGCAGCGTAGAGATGACAGGCTGCTTGTACGAACTGAAACAAAGGTAGACACTTTCCCCAAAAAGTAAGTTTAGCAGAGATTATGTGGGGACGAAGCAGTAGGTGCTTTGTGAACAGCGTTCACAGAATAAGCTGGATCAAGAGGGAGCTTGTAAAAAAAGCTCTTCAGGTAGAGGATGGCTGTAAGGATACTATCTGTCTCCAATACTAAGCAATGAGAATAGGGTAGGTGAGGCTTATAAAGCTGTTGAGAGTAAGCTGCTGGGTCCAAAGTTTGTTATGTTGTATACATAGAGAGGATGACAACCTGACACCAGGCTGAAACACTCTAACCCTAGAATTATGATTATAACTGTGTTTTTGTGCTTCTTGGGCTTTTCCCATATGTTCCCTAACTATGGGCATGACAGCCTCCATTTGATCCTGCATTTGAGATATATGCTCAATAACACTTCTATAGACTGTAGTTTCCTGTTCCCATGTCTCTTTAGCAATATCAAGTAACCCATGTGGATGTCGACCATACAAAATTTCAAAAGGTGAAAACCCTGTTGAGGCCTGAGGAACTTCCCTGATAGAAAACATTAAATAAGGCAATAAAAGGTCCCATTTTTTCCATCCACATCAATTTCCTTTCATAACATACTCTTTAGGGTCTTATTGAACCTCTCTACCAGCCATCAGTTTGAGGGTGATATAATGAAGTTTTCAGAGCAGTTTACACAATTCTTTTGTAACCTTGGACATAAAAGGAGTCCCTTAATCTGTCAAAATTTCCTTGGGTATACCCACTCTGCTAAACATAAGCATAAGTTCCTCTGCTATAAATTTTGCAGAACTATTACGTAGGGGTACTGCCTCAGGATAGCGAGTTGCATAATCCAGGACAACCAGTATATTCTGGTGTCCTCTGGCTGACTTCACCAGTGGACCTATCAAGTCCATGGCAATTCTTTCGACTGGCACATCAATGATTGTTAAAGGCACTAATGGACTATGAAAATCCTTAGTGGGAACTGTTAGCTGGCACTTGGGACATGAAGAGCAATAATTATTAACGGCCTTAAACACACCTTCTAAGGACCCTTTCTTTAGTCTTATCCATTCCCAGGTGCCCCCTAGTGCAAGATTTAACACTGTATTACGAATAACTTGAGGTACCAACAACTGTTTAACAATATCTGTGCCCTTTTTGTCTATTCTGTATAGCAGGTTATTATTTACTTCAAAGTGAGGATAAGGTAATGTATTTTCTGGCTGTGAAATAACACCATTTACAACCCGGATATAATTTCTTGCGTTAGCCAAAGTGGGATCCTCCCATTAGGCACTTTTAAAATTACCACAACCTCCAAATCTAATAAATCATCATTGCTTTCTGTACTCTCATTATTCTGGATTGGATGGTCTCCTATCAATACAGGCATAGGACAATAAGTTTTACCTTTACTGTTTTCGTCCAAATCAATTTCAGAAAAAGGAAACACAAAATCCTCAATTGTTTCATTCTTTTTGGACTCCTTAGCTGAATTTACTATTAAAGCCCATAATTTAAAAAACTTAGGAAAATCTCTTCCTATCACCACCTCATGAGCTAATTTGGGTACTACACCTACCCGATGTTTTAAAGAACCACATTGTCTTTCGAAATTTACATCAGCTGTAACATATTCACCATGAACACAAAGAATACCCATTTTATGCATATGATCTATAGTCACATCAGGTACTATACATTTTGCCTTTTATGTAACCAAACTACCTGAATCAAGTAATGCTTTACACATTCTATCATTTAGATTCACCAAAAACATGTGAGCGACATCACTATTATCAGGATGAATACAGTTAGACAGAAATGAGTGCAGCCCTGTATTATCACTTGTACTATAGTCAATCAGTTCATCTTTAAGGGCACAGTCTCTGGCAACATGACCAACCTCATTACACTTAAAACATTTAATACTATAATTAGATTTCAATCCAGGTTGGTTATATTTAAATGTTCTTCTATCTCCCAGAGGAGTGTCCCTTGTATCTTGTAAATATAACTGCTGGGTTCTCACCCCCCTTCCCCCTTGAACAGTCTTACCAGTTCGTGTAGAGTTCTGGCAAATAAGAGAGGAGGGTAAATCTGCTGGAGGTAGATGAAAAACTTCTCCTGCTGCAATATACCTTTCCACTAAAGCAATCAGTTGGTCTGCAATTTGAGGTTCACCCTGATTGACCCATCGACGCAGGGAAGCAGGTAATCCTCGTTGAAAGCGATCCATCACCAATAACTCCACAATCTTATTAGTGGAGTTAACCTCTGGTTGCAGCCATTTCCTGGCAAGGTGAATGAGGTCAAACATCTATGATCTTGCAGCTTTATCAGATGCATATCTCCAAGAGTGGAATCTTTGAACATGTACTGCAGAAGTCACTCCTAGGCATGCCATGATCTCAGCCTTCAGCTTGTCATAGTCACTGGCTTGCTCCGGCTCTAGGTCAAAGTTGGTCTTTTGAGGTTCTCCACTTAAAAAAGGTGCAAGTATGCTCGCCCACTCATCTGCTGGCCATCCTTCTCTTACTGCTGTTCTCTCAAAGGCAAGAAGATACCCCTCAACATCGTCCGCTGCAGACATCTTTTGAATATTGTGACTAGCTTGTATAACTTTAGAGTCTTGACAGCCACCAGCAGGATCAGAGTTCAGTCTCTCAGATATAGCTTGAATCTCTTGCTGCAAGGTGTATGTGGCGTTCTGCTGTTCCTCACAAACCTTCCTTAATGTTTCTGCTTGAAATGTGACCATCTGTTGCACCAGCACTTCAGTACTCTCTCTCTGTGTTTTTGCCATAATCATAGCGTTCTCTGTCTGTGCCAACACCAACTGCTGCAGAGCTGCACTGTTTTCAGCAGCTTTTCTATAGGCCTCGTTGCACAGCGGTAGACTAAATCAGTGCTTTAATAACTTCCTCCATGTTGCTTGCAAATTATAAAACCCACAGACATAACATGTGGCGGCCCGCCTTCTCCACCATATGTAACAAGAATCTTTGGCAAGCACTGTCTTCTAGGGTTTAAATGCAATAGAGGACAATCCAGATAAAGTTTTCAAAACTTTATTTTCTTCCAAAATAGCAAGGTGACTTTAACAGCAGCATACAGTTTGTTCGCAGGTAAGGCAAAAGGACAAGCTTCTCTGCACAAGCTTCCGAAAACAGCAAATCTATGTCTGCATTGTCTGCAGCAATACAAATGTCCTTTACAGAATGTAACAGCAAACAGAAATCCAGCAAAATGTTTAGTACATACTATTTTTCACAACACATCATATCAGGCCTCCTGCCTGGCTGTAATCTACTTAGCTAGAGAAATGCTTCCCTTTTAAAATCTAGGAGCAGTAATCATGAGCCACACCTGAGTTTAATTGTTTTTAACAGCTGTAAGGTATTCACAACTAAAAAACACTAATCACTTCCCTGGGGTTTCTTAGCAAAATGGTAAAGTGAAATGTATTAAACTTGGTCTAATATATACTCCCTCTATCACCAAACCAGACTTTCTGTCACATGGCGTATGTTACAAAATAATCACAGTATTTGCAATTCCTTCCATCTTAATTAGACAGCTTAGTTAAACAGAGCCGCTTCTTCTTACCCTTACCCTGCATTGTACAGGGACTTATGGCTGTTGTGTCTTAAGTTAGCTTGCTTTCTAGAGTTGAGCTGCAGACCAGACTATTAGAGTACTCTTTTCTCACCTGTGGCTGCCCTGAAACATTTCTAGTTCTGAGGTGCACTGCTCTCGATCAGGACTTTTTTTTCACTTTTCACGATATTATGTGTCAATTGTAGACACATCACATATAGGGAAAGATATTTGTCACTTAAAGCACCAGCAATGCTAGTCAAAGCCAGGATAGGAAAGCCAGGAATAGCCTTGAATCTAGTCCTGATGCTAAGATGGAGGTTAATAATGTCAATATTAGTAACTCTGACATAGCCGAGATTTCAAACCAAGTGGCGCCAGTTACTGCTCTCTCAATTTGACCAAATTAAAAATGAGCTGTCTTCAATATCTGTGGAGATGAAAAATTTTACTTCTAGGTTATCCAAGGTAGAGACTAGAATTTCAGATATTGAGGACGCCTCTATTAAGCAAGACAAACGTATACAAGAACATACCAGTAAAATACTTAAGCTCAGTAATAAACTTGAGGACTTAGAAGACAGGTGATGCAGGAACAATCTAAAAGTGGTCGGCCTTCCAGAGAGCCCTGCTTACCAAGATCTGATATATTTTGCCTCCATACTTTTGCCCCAATTGCTTGGTATTAATTTACATGAACATACAATTTGTGTGGAAAGAGCTCACAGGATTGGTACCCCAAAAAATATACCTGAGAATAGAGGCCGATTATGATTAAATTCTTAAACTTCCAAGATATAATTAATATCCTGAGAGCATATAGGAAAATGCAAAAGGTAGAAGTTGACCACAATAAAATACTTCTTTTCCAGGATTTCTCAGTGTTGACAGCCGCAAAACGTAAAGAAATGGCCCCTCACTGTACTACACTGATTAATCTAGGACTCTCTGTAAGACTGGTCTACCCAGCTAAAATTACAATTTATCTTGAAAATGAAATAATCACGCTAGGAACTCCTCAAGATGCATTGAAATTCATTGATAAATATAAGTCTGATAGGTGACTTGAATTTTTTGTAAATTCCTAATATTCTGATTGATCTAAGTATATGTATATAATGTTTAATATGACTGATCTCAACTGTCTGTATATTTTTGTTCTTTGTTTCTGTTATCCGGGACGTGAGGCTAGGGGCTTTTCTTCCCCTCCCTCTTCCCCCCTTTTTTTTTTTTTGTTTTTGTTTTTGTTTTTTTTTCCTTCCTATGACCAAGCTAAACAAAATATTTCCTGAAACCGATGAAAAGGAAACAGATTCTGTCAGCTTAAGAAAAGTAGGGCAAATATAGCATTTTTGCAAGAGACCCACCTTTCATAAGTACAGAATAACAAATTCAAAATGAATTGGGTAGGGGAAGTCATTGCTATTCCTTGCTCTTCATGCAAGCGTGGAGTAGCGATTCTGTTCAAGCAGGGATTAGAGTACCATATCACGTATCAAGAATTAGACTCTAATGATCGATTTATTATCTTAAAAATAAACTTTGTGAAACGCTCAATTACTTTTTGCAATGTAAACAAACAGCTTGGACTGTGTAATTCAATGTAAGGATCAAAAGCAAAGAGCAATGTTGAATAGACAGCACAATGTATCAATGTGTGCTGGTTGAAACAATGTATCGCTTTATCCAATTACAAAACAATTGTAATAAACCTGTGTAATACTGTGGCAGCTGGTTGCATGATCCGTTAACCCCTTAGATTCGCAAGACTCATCGTTGGAAATAAGACATAAGCCAGACAATTCTAGCAAATAAAAAATATGTAACAAACTCACTTGATTCTGAGAATGATATCCGATATTCGATGAGATCCAGGAAAACGGAACTGTTGTTCCACTCTTAGTAGTGCAGTCAGTTGCAACAGTCACAGATACTGCCTGAGTTCACAGCAGCATCTCGGCTTGTCTCACAGGTGTTGAGAAGGGCTCCCCTGCTAAGCCCTCGATTAAAGCAGTAAGTAGGCAAAAAAAAAATTTTCAACACCTCTGAGTGAGACAAAATAGAACCCAATAATCGAAAGAACAGTAAGGCTGATGAAATACGTTTAAAACTTCACCTTTATTTAGACTCCGTGAGTAAAAAGACAAAGGCACAGTACACAGACCTGACTACCGCTGACGCGTTTCCTGCCCTATTGGGCACTTCATCAGAGCTACCTAACAGGTGTGTAAAGGCTCCTTAAGAACAGGATATGAGCCCTATACACCTGTTGCATAATTAATTATAACAACAAAAAATAAAATAATATTGTCAAATAAACACCAAATCAATATGAAAAATAATAATATAAATTATGCATAACAAATGAACTTGAAAAAATCATATACAAAAAAGAAAAAGTATATATATATACATTTGTAAACACTAAGACTATACTTTCATATAAAATTGTGTTACTTAATCTGCACATTAAAAATGATAGTACAATCAAAATTGGGGGGCAAAGACTTATTCTATTACCCATAGCATGGATATTTAGAAATTAAATCCCAGTGTTCCGAGGCTAATTTTAACATGATCAGAGCATACATACAATGTATAAAATTAATAGATGTTCCTGTCAACCATAATTGATGCAACCCACAAGTAACAAATACATTCATATATTTAGATATACACAGAGAGCAAAATCCGTTAAGTGTCCCGATACATATTGTATCATATAAAAGTCAAATGCTAAAAAATATAAACATATTGAAAGGGGCACAAACTGACTGCTCCTCGTGAACCCAAACATGAATGAAATATTACTATTAATGTGTGAACATTAAAATGTGGAGCATTATGAATCAAAGAATAACCCAAAATTCTAAGATTTATGTATTGTCAATGAACAATTTGATGTCACTTATCTTGCTGATACCAAAGGGAGCACCAGTTTTTAAAGTATGAATCCAGTAAACTTCACGTTTACTGAGTGCTGCATATCTATTACCACTTCTGGGTCCTAGTTTGACTACCTCAATCCCTTGGAATGTAAAACCAGCTGATCTATCTTCATGTAAAGCAAAATGCTTAGCCACAGGGGTTTTAGGAATTTCTGCCTCAAGTGAAAGCAAATGCTCTCTTATTCGATCTTTGAGCATTCTAGATGTTAACCCTGTATATTGAAAGTTACAAATTCTGCAAGTTAAGAGATATATAACAAAAGTGGAAGTGCAAGAAATATGCTCTTTTATCTTAAATATCTGACCTGTACATGTAGAGGTAAAGGTATCCCCAACTGTAGCATAACTACAACTCTTACAGGGTCTGACATTACATTTAAAAAAACCTGGTTTTGATGTTAACCAATTAGTCGACTGTGTAGTATGTGAGCTCTTCTTGCTACATGAATGCAAATGTGACACAGATTACAACTTTGAAACAATAGATGCTGTGTCCTTGTATTCATGTATACCACATGATCAAGGTTTGTTGGCTATGAAAGCTATGCTGTCTAAATATTCTAATTATGATTCAAATCTAATTGATTTTATGTTACAAGTAACCGTTTTTTTGTTGCATCATAATTATTTTATTTTTGATGGTATGTATTTTTTACAGCAGAGAGGCACTGCGATGGGGGCAAAATTTGCCCCCTCGTATGCTAATCTCTACTTAGCCGAATTTGAGGACAAAAAATTGTTCAATGTTGCAAATCCATTCAAGAAACATATTGTCTATTACACACGTTTCATAGACGATATGTTATTGTTATGGAGTGGAGATAACAAAGTCTTGGATGAATTTGTAGAATATTTGAACCAGAATAATGCCAACTTAAAATTCACATTCAGTCACTCTAAGGATGGTATACCATTTCTAGATGTTAAACTCAGTCATAATACAGAGGGCATTGTCACAGAGGTTTTTAGGAAAGAGATCTCGGGCAATACTATTCTCAGAGCAGACTCTTGCCATCCATTTCACTTAAAAAAGGGGATACCAAAGGGACAATACATTAGATTACGGAGGAACTGTAACAGCTTAGAGAGCTATAAGAAACATGCAGCAGATCTTACCGTTAGATTAAAAGAGAGAGGCTATGATGAACAAAGTTTATTAAAGATATCTGAACAAGTGAGCAAATTTGATAGAAATAGTTTACTAAAAGATAAAGAAAAAAATGTCAGGATTAAGGATGGTGTTAATTTTATTACTTCTTATAGCAGACAATTTGATAACATCAGTAGAATCATTAGGAATAGATTACCTATTTTAGATAGGGATTTAGATCTAAAACATATTTCTACTAAATGTAATTTTATCTCTCGAAAAGCTAAAACTATTGGAGATATGGTCAGAAAGGATTTTAGCAAGAAGAGCTCACATACTACACAGTCGACTAATTGGTTAACATCAAAACCAGGTTTTTATAAATGTAATGTCAGACCCTGTAAGAGTTGTAGTTATGCTACAGTTGGGGATACCTTTACCTCTACATGTACAGGTCAAATATTTAAGATAAAAGAGCATATTTCTTGCACTTCCACTTTTGTTATATATCTCTTAACTTGCAGAATTTGTAACTTTCAATATACAGGGTTAACATCTAGAATGCTCAAAGATCGAATAAGAGAGCATTTGCTTTCACTTGAGGCAGAAATTCCTAAAACCCCTGTGGCTAAGCATTTTGCTTTACATGAAGATAGATCAGCTGGTTTTACGTTCCAAGGGATTGAGGTAGTCAAACTAGGACCCAGAGGTGGTAATAGATATGCAGCACTCAGTAAACGTGAAGTTTACTGGATTCATACTTTAAAAACTGGTGCTCCCTTTGGTATCAACAAGATAAGTGACATCAAATTGTTCATTGACAATACATAAATCTTAGAATTTTGGGTTATTCTTTGATTCATAATGCTCCACATTTTAATGTTCACACATTAATAGTAATATTTCATTCATGTTTGGGTTCACAAGGAGCAGTCAGTTTGTGCCCCTTTCAATATGTTTATATTTTTTAGCATTTGACTTTTATATGATACAATATGTATCGGGACACTTAACGGATTTTGCTCTCTGTGTATATCTAAATATATGAATGTATTTGTTACTTGTGGGTTGCATCAATTATGGTTGACAGGAACATCTATTAATTTTATACATTGTATGTATGCTCTGATCATGTTTAAATTAGCCTCGGAACACTGGGATTTAATTTCTAAATATCCATGCTATGGGTAATAGAATGAGTCTTTGCCCCCCAATTTTGATTGTACTATCGTTTTTAATGTGCAGATTAAGTAACACAATTTTATATGAAAGTATAGTCTTAGTGTTTACAAATGTATATATATTTTTTCTTTTTTGTATATGATTTTTTCAAGTTCATTTGTTATGCATAATTTATATTATTATTTTTCATATTGATTTGGTGTTTATTTGACAATATTATTTTATTTTTTGTTGCTATAATTAATTATGCAACAGGTGTATAGGGCTCATATCCTGTTCTTAAGGAGCCTTTACACACCTGTTAGGTAGCTCTGATGAAGTGCCCAATAGGGCAGGAAACGCGTCAGCGGTAGTCAGGTCTGTGTACTGTGCCTTTGTCTTTTTACTCACGGAGTCTAAATAAAGGTGAAGTTTTAAACGTATTTCATCAGCCTTACTGTTCTTTCGATTATTGGGTTCTATTTTGTCTCACTCAGAGGTGTTGAAAAAAAAAAATTTGCCTACTTTTTGCAATGTATATGGACCTAATAATATTGATGAGAACTTTTGGGGCCAACTTAAAAATAAATTCTTTGAACACGCAAACTCTAACTTAATTGTTGTGGGTGACTTTAATATGGTGTTTAATAATATTGATAGATTTCCATCAATGGATGGCTATAGATTAAAAAAAAAAAAAAACTTCTAGACCTTTGAAATCTTTTTGTAGTGCACTTAAAATTAAGGACATATGGCGACTCCATAATCCAAATAGTCAAGCTTTTTCATGCGAATCTAAACAACATAAATCTTTTTCTCGTATTGATTTTTTTTTTTTTATTCTGATAAAGTGTTTGAACTTAATCCTATAGCGCAGATCGGGGATTTCACCATATGAGACCATGCACCTATATCACTAGATCTAACATGGGGTGATGTGAAATATGAGCCCTCTAGGACTTATAGCTTTCCCCACTTCCTATATAACAATATTGATTTTAAGAACTGGCTTATTGGTAAATGGTAGCAATACACTACACAGAATAGTTGATACAGCCATAAAAATAAGATTTTATGCCGTCATCAGAAGGGAAATTAAAAAGTACTCTGTTAGACTGAGGAAAATATATCATTCTAAAGAAGTTGAACTCTCAAACTATCTTAAAAATAAATATAATACCTACCAAACCTCTGCCAAACAACTAAATTGGAACCAGTATATCAAGGCTAAGCAGGAATGGAAAAAAATACACAGAAATCCTCAATTGAGGAGCTTAGATTTAGAGCTAAAGTCTATAGGTACGGTAATAAGATTGGGAAGTTCTTAGCTAAATGTGTTAAACTACAAGACTGCTACAAGCCCATTAAAGCGATCAACAAGGATGGGGCTTGAATAACCAATACTGAATCAATAAATATGGAATTTTTTAATTACTTCAAACAACTATATTCTGCTTCAGAGATAAACTCTATCAATAAATTTAAGTTTTGGCAGAAAATTTCTCTGCCTACCTTGACCCCTGAAGCTCTAGATATATTAAATGCGCCTATCTTAGAACAGGAAATTCACCAGGCAATAGATAGATTAAAACTAGATAAAGCCCCGGGCCCTGATCTGCTGCCTGATGAGTTACATACTATTTTAAATACTGAAATAACACCAACCCTGTTGAATCTCTTTAATGACTACTTTTCCGATGGAAAGACCCCATCCCCTTATTTCTCTGCTTCTACGATTACGCTAATACCTAAAAGGGCATTTGTATTGTCCAATTTCCTTACTAAATATGGACTATAAACTATTGACGGCCATTTTAGCACACAAACTCCAAGGGATTCTGGTCCATATAATCCATCTGGACCAAGTTGGCTTTATGACACACAGAAACCCCTCTGCCAATATCCATAAAATTCTCTTAATATTAGATTCCCATTCAAATCTTAACAAGTGGAATAAGACTAAAATGATGCATGATCTTGCTATTCTTTCTGTCTACGCTCAAAAAGCATTTGACTCAATTACATGCAATCACTTATTCTTTAATATGAGTTAATATGGGTTTACAGATCAATTTTTAAACTGTATTAGGTCTATATATGCAAAAGCCTCTTCTGCGATATTTCGCAAACGGATCTCTCACAGATTCTTTTCCCATGGCCAAGGGAACACATCAGTGTTGCCCGATCTCCCCGCTACTCTTTAATCTAGCTATTCAACCCCTGGCTATAGCTCTTAGGAGGGAACTAAATGGGATACCTCTTGGAGGTAAATAACAAGTTGCTGTTATACGCAGATAGAAATCCCCTTGATTTTAGACTTAGTTTCAGAATTTGGTTCCTTTTCTGGGTATAAAGTTAATGCCTCTAAATCAGAATTATTATGGATTAAGAGATCAACACATGATAGTACTCCTCCCCATTTTAAAAGTCCTGTAGAATATATTATGTATCTTGGGATAAAAATTGGTACAAATCCTGCAAGTTGGTACAAATTCAATTGTCCCCCTTTATTTGTGAAAATTAAGCAAGATTTGACGAATTTCCTCTATCAATTACTGCAAAAATTAATTTAATCAAAATGATTGTCTTACCTAACCTTCTATACCTAATGCAGAATATTCCTCTTCTCCTAACTAAAAAAGACACTAAGCTCCTTGATAATTGTTTTTAGGACATTTCTTTGGGGGACTGGCAGAAGACGTATTGCTTTGGATAAATTAGCCCAACTCAGACAGTTTGGGGGACTAGCACTCCCAGTATTACCCATCTATAATAGTGTCTGCTTAGCCAAAGTAGCAATGGATTGGCTTTGGCTTATTGGAGGGGACTACATTGCATATTTGGAAGTTGAACAAAAATTGGTTTATTCCTTCTCCTTACCTGCCCTGCTTCATTATCCTAATAAGTCTATTCCCCCCAAAAAATCAAGAAAAGATATACTATACACCATATTATTAAAGCTTGGCAGCTAATTAGATCTATCTTACAAATTAACCCCTACATTTCTGACATATTACCTATTGCTGGTAACCCCAAATTTATTGGTAGTCTTAATAATAAACTGTTTACAGATGAGCTAATGAAGGGCTGCTTTACCTATAGCAATTTAATGAAAATGATTCGCCCAGAGTATTTACTTTTGATACATTAAAAGACGGATATGGTCTTAGGAACGCAGACATCTACACCGATTTACAAGTTGACTTAGCTAAGCTTCTATACCAAATGCAGAATATTCCTATTCTCCTAACTAAAAAAGACACTAAGCTCCTTGATAATTTTTTAGGACATTTCTTTGGGGGACTGGCAGAAGACGTGTTGCATTGGATAAATTAGCCCAACTCAGACAGTTTGGGGGACTAGCGCTCCCTGTATTACCCATCTATAATAGTGTCTGCTTAGCCAAAGTAGCAATGGAATGGCTTATTGGAGTGGACTACATTGCATATTTGGAAGTTGAACAAAAATTGGTTTATTCCTTCTCCTTACCTGACCTGCTTCATTGTCCTAATAAGTCTAGTCCCCCAAAAAATCAAGAAAAGATATACTATACACTATATTATTAATGCTTGTCAGCTAATTAGGCCTATCATAAAAATTAACCCCTACATTTCTGACCTTTTGCCTATTGCTGGTAACCCCCTGATTTATTGGTAGTCTTAATAATTAACTGTTTTCCAGATGGGCTAATGAAGGGCTGATATACCTATGGCAATTTAATGAAAATGATTCGCCCAGAGTATTTACTTTTGATACATTAAAAGACCGATATGGTCTCAGGAATGCAGACTTCTACGCCTATTTACAAGTGTGTCATTGGTTTTTCTAAATCACTAAAGATTTCAATATGGTTCGGTCGCGTCCAGGCATAAGAATGGGCTTGTCTCTTTTTAAAATGGGAAATCATTTTATTAACTATCGGTATAAGTTGTTACTCGCCAAAACTGGTGAGCTTAATGTTTTCAATATATGTTCAAGATGGCAATTTGATTTTCCGACAATAGATGAGGACATGTTGAACCGTAGTATAGTGAATGTTGAGAACACCACATTATTTGCAACATGGTGGAAATCGCACTTCAAATAAATCAACAAGGTATATATATCGCCAGCTAGACTAAATAACTAGTATCCCAACTCGCAAAATAATTCTCCCCGTTGTAGTTCGCCCGGAGCTGACTTGGTCCATATGTTTTGGAGCTGCCTAAAAATACAAAAGTTCTTTCAACTTATTCAATTTTGGCTAAGGAAATTGTTAAGATCTAACTTTACTCTTGACAAAATACATATTTTTTTCTTTTGGATAGGGGGAACCAGCAAAACAATGCTGAGTTTATTAATACAATTATTCTAGGGAAGAGGTATCTTATTCTTAGGAATTGGAAGAGTAAAAAAAAAAGCAACCATTAATAATCTAAAGTTTTTAATACAAACCCAACTAATAATCGAACAACTTGAGAGCTCTAATGATACAGAGTCTCGTAATAACAAATTTTGTAAAAAAATGGTTGGCCTTTTTTAAAGGGACAGTAAACCTAAAAAATAATGTTATATAATTCTGCACATAGTGCAGAATTATAACATAATTTATGCTTACCTGATAAATTCCTTTCTTCTGTAGTGTGATCAGTCCACGGGTCATCATTACTTCTGGGATATTACTCCTCCCCAACAGGAAGTGCAAGAGGATTCACCCAGCAGAGCTGCATATAGCTCCTCCCCTCTACGTCACTCCCAGTCATTCGACCAAGGACCAACGAGAAAGGAAAAGCCAAGGGTGAAGTGGTGACTGGAGTATAAATTAAAAAATATTTACCTGCCTTAAAAACAGGGCGGGCCGTGGACTGATCACACTACAGAAGAAAGGAATTTATCAGGTAAGCATAAATTATGTTTTCTTCTGTTAAGTGTGATCAGTCCACGGGTCATCATTACTTCTGGGATACCAATACCAAAGCAAAAGTACACGGATGACGGGAGGGATAGGCAGGCTCTTTATACAGAAGGAACCACTGCCTGAAGAACCTTTCTCCCAAAAATAGCCTCCGATGAAGCAAAAGTGTCAAATTTGTAAAATTTGGAAAAAGTATGAAGCGAAGACCAAGTTGCAGCCTTGCAAATCTGTTCAACAGAGGCCTCATTCTTGAAGGCCCAAGTGGAAGCCACAGCTCTAGTAGAATGAGCTGTAATTCTTTCAGGAGGCTGCTGTCCAGCAGTCTCATAAGCTAAACGAATTATGCTACGAAGCCAAAAAGAAAGAGAGGTAGCGGAAGCTTTTTGACCTCTCCTCTGCCCAGAGTAAATGACAAACAGAGAAGACGTTTGTCGAAATTCCTTAGTTGCCTGTAAGTAAAATTTTAGAGCACGGACTACATCCAGGTTGTGCAGTAGACGTTCCTTCTTTGAAGAAGGATTTGGGCATAAAGAAGGAACAACAATCTCTTGATTGATATTCCTGTTAGTAACTACCTTAGGTAAGAACCCAGGTTTAGTACGCAGGACTACCTTATCCGAATGAAAAATCAAATAAGGAGAATCACAATGTAAGGCTGATAATTCAGAGACTCTTCGAGCCGAGGAAATAGCCATTAAAAATAGAACTTTCCAAGATAACAACTTTATATCAATGGAATGAAGGGGTTCAAACGGAACGCCCTGTAAAACATTAAGAACAAGGTTTAAACTCCATGGTGGAGCAACAGTTTTAAACACAGGCTTAATCCTGGTCAAAGCCTGACAAAAAGCCTGGACGTCAGGAACTTCTGACAGACGTTTGTGTAACAGAATGGACAGAGCTGAGATCTGTCCCTTTAATGAACTAGCAGATAAACCCTTTTCTAAACCTTCTTGTAGAAAAGACAATATCCTAGGAATCCTAACCTTACTCCAAGAGTAACCTTTGGATTCACACCAATATAGGTATTTACGCCATATCTTATGGTAAATCTTTCTGGTAACAGGTTTCCTAGCCTGTATTAAGGTATCAATAACTGACTCAGAAAATCCACGTCTTGATGAAATCAAGCGTTCAATTTCCAAGCAGTCAGCTTCAGAGAAGTTAGATTTTGATGTTTGAAGGGACCCTGTATCAGAAGGTCCTGTTTCAGAGGTAGAGACCAAGGTGGACAGGATGACATGTCCACCAGGTCTGCATACCAAGTCCTGCGTGGCCACGCAGGTGCTATTAGAATCACTGATGCTCTCTCTTGTTTGATTCTGGCAATCAATCGAGGAAGCAACGGGAAGGGTGGAAACACGTAAGCCATCCTGAAGTCCCAAGGTGCTGTCAGAGCATCTATCAGGACTGCTCCTGGATCCCTGGATCTGGACCCGTAACGAGGAAGTTTGGCGTTCTGTCGAGACGCCATGAGATCTATCTCTGGTTTGCCCCAACGTCGAAGTATTTGGGCAAAGATCTCCGGATGAAGTTCCCACTCCCCCGGATGAAAAGTCTGACGACTTAAGAAATCCGCCTCCCAGTTCTCCACTCCCGGGATGTGGATTGCTGACAGGTGGCAAGAGTGAGACTCTGCCCAGCAAATTATCTTTGATACTTCCATCATAGCTAGGGAGCTTTTTGTCCCTCCTTGATGGTTGATGTAAGCTACAGTCGTGATGTTGTCCGACTGAAACCTGGTGAACCCCCGAGTTGTCAACTGGGGCCAAGCCAGGAGGGCATTGAGAACTGCTCTCAATTCCAGAATGTTTATTGGCAGGAGACTCTCCTCCTGACTCCATTGTCCCTGAGCCTTCAGAGAATTCCAGACGGCACCCCAACCTAGAAGGCTGGCGTCTGTTGTTACAATTGTCCAGTCTGGTCTGCTGAATGGCATCCCCCTGGACAGATGTGGCCGAGAAAGCCACCATAGAAGAGAATTTCTGGTCTCTTGATCCAGATTCAGAGAAGGGGATAAGTCTGAGTAATCCCCATTCCACTGACTTAGCATGCACAGTTGCAGTGGTCTGAGGTGTAAGCGTGCAAAGGGTACTATG
Organism: Bombina bombina; assembly: GCF_027579735.1. NCBI lineage: Eukaryota > Metazoa > Chordata > Amphibia > Anura > Bombinatoridae > Bombina > Bombina bombina. Next base: position 366,348,799 of record NC_069505.1, on the reverse strand, counting down.
TCCATTGCCGCTACCATTAAGCCGATTACCTCCATGCATTGAGCCACTGACGGGTGTTGAATGGAATGAAGGGTGCGGCAAGCACTTTGAAGTCTTGTTAGCCTGTCCTCTGTCAGGTAAATCTTCATTTCTACAGAATCTATAAGAGTCCCCAGGAAGGGAACTCTTGTGAGTGGAATGAGTGAACTTTTCTTTTCGTTCACCTTCCATCCATGTGACCTTAGAAATGCCAGCACTAACTCTGTATGAGACTTGGCAGTTTGAAAGCTTGAAGCTTGTATCAGAATGTCGTCTAGGTATGGAGCTACCGAGATTCCCCGTGGTCTTAGTACCGCCAGAAGAGCACCCAGAACCTTTGTGAAGATTCTTGGAGCTGTAGCCAATCCGAATGGAAGAGCCACAAACTGGTAATGCCTGTCTAGGAAGGCAAACCTTAGGTACCGATAATGATCTTTGTGAATCGGTATGTGAAGGTAAGCATTTTTTAAATCTACAGTGGTCATGTATTGACCCTCTTGGATCATAGGTAAAATTGTCCGAATAGTCTCCATCTTGAACGATGGAACTCTTAGGAATTTGTTTAGGATCTTTAAGTCCAGGATTGGTCTGAAAGTTCCCTCTTTTTTGGGAACCACAAACAGATTTGAGTAAAACCCCTGTCCCTGTTCCTGGATGGATTACTCCCATTAACAAGAGCTCTTGTACGCAGCGTAGAAACGCCTCTTTCTTTGTCTGGATTGTTGACAATCTTGACAGATGAAATCTCTCTCTTGGAGGAGAGTATTTGAAGTCCAGAAGGTATCCCTGAGATATTATCTCTAGCGCCCAGGGATCCTGAACATCTCTTGCCCAAGCCTGGGCGAAGAGAGAAAGTCTGCCCCCCACTAGATCCGATCCCGGATCGGGGGCCCTCAATTCATGCTGTTTTAGGGGCAGCAGCAGGTTTCCTAGTCTGCTTGCCCTTGTTCCAGGACTGGTTAGGTTTCCAGCCTTGTCTGTAGCGAGCAACAGCTCCTTCCTGTTTTGGTGCAGAGGAAGTTGATGCTGCTCCTGCTTTGAAATTACGAAAGGAACGAAAATTAGACTGTCTAGTCTTGGCTTTGGCTTTGTCCTGAGGCAGGGCATGGCCTTTACCTCCTGTAATGTCAGCGATAATCTCTTTCAACCCGGGCCCGAATAAGGTCTGCCCTTTGAAAGGTATATTAAGCAATTTAGACTTAGAAGTAACATCAGCTGACCAGGATTTTAGCCACAGCGCCCTGCGTGCCTGAATGGCGAATCCTGAATTCTTCGCCGTAAGTTTAGTAAGATGTACTACGGCCTCCGAAATGAATGAATTAGCTAGTTTAAGGACTCTAAGCCTGTCCGTAATGTCGTCCAGAGTAGCTGAACCAATGTTCTCTTCCAGAGACTCAATCCAGAATGCCGCTGCAGCCGTGATCGGCGCAATGCATGCAAGGGGTTGCAATATAAAACCTTGTTGAACAAACATTTTCTTAAGGTAACCCTCTAACTTTTTATCCATTGGATCTGAAAAAGCACAGCTATCCTCCACCGGGATAGTGGTACGCTTAGCTAAAGTAGAAACTGCTCCCTCCACCTTAGGGACCGTTTGCCATAAGTCCCTTGTGGTGGCGTCTATTGGAAACATTTTTCTAAATATCGGAGGGGGTGAGAACGGCACACCGGGTCTATCCCACTCCTTAGTAACAATTTCAGTAAGTCTCTTAGGTATAGGAAAAACCTCAGTACTCGTCGGTACCTCAAAATATTTATCCAACCTACACATTTTCTCTGGTATTGCAACTGTGTTACAATCATTCAGAGCCGCTAACACCTCCCCTAGTAATACACGGAGGTTTTCCAGTTTAAATTTAAAATTTGAAATATCTGAATCCAGTCTGTTTGGATCAGAACAGTCACCCACAGAATGAAGTTCTCCGTCCTCATGTTCTGCCACCTGTGACGCAGTGTCTGACATGTCCCTAATATTATCAGCGCACTCTGTTCTCACCCCAGAGTGATCACGCTTACCTCTTAGTTCTGGTAATTTAGCCAAAACCTCAGTCATAACAGTAGCCATATCCTGTAATGTGATTTGTAATGGCCGCCCAGATGTACTCGGCGCTACAATATCACGCACCTCCCTCTGAGCGGGAGATGTAGGTACTGACACGTGAGGCGAGTTAGTCGGCATAACTCTCCCCTCGTTGTTTGGTGAAATTTGTTCAATTTGTACAGATTGACTTTTATTTAAAGTAGCATCAATACAGTTAGTACATAAATTTCTATTGGGCTCCACTTTGGCATTGCAACAAATGACACAGGTATCATCCTCTGAATCAGACATGTTTAACACACTAGCAAATAAACTTGCAACTTGGAAATACAATTCAATTAGAATAATATTAAAACGTACTGTGCCTTTAAGAAGCACAGAAGATCTATGACAGTTGAAAATTAATAAATTGAAACAGTTATAGCCTCAATCCTTGTAAACAACACAACTTTAGCAAAGGTTTAATCCCATTAGCAAAGATAACAAATTCTGAAAGCAGGAAACAAATTACAGAATAAACGTTTTTTATTTCAGTCAAACTATAATTCTCACAGCTCTGCTGAGAGAAATTACCTCCCTCAAAATAAGTTTTGAAGAACCCTGAGCTCTGTAGAGATGAACCGGATCATGCAGGGAATACAATGAGTTGCTGACTGAAATATTTGATGCATAGTAAAAGCGCCAAAAAACGGCCCCTCCCCCTCACAACACAGCAGTGAGGGAGAACAGAAACTGTCAGAAAAACAGATTAAGCAACTGCCAAGTGGAAAAATAGTGCCCAAACATTTATTCACACAGTACCTCAGCAAATGAAAACGATTTTACATTCCAGCAAAAACGTTAAACATAATCTCTAGTTATTAAACAGCTTTATGTATTTCTTACAGTGTAATTCTAGTGAAGTACCATTCCCCAGAATACTGAAGTGTAAAGTATACATACATGACATTATATCGGTATGGCAGGATTTTCTCATCAATTCCATTGTCAGAAAATAAAAACTGCTACATACCTCTATGCAGATTCATCTGCCCGCTGTCCCCTGATCTGAAGTTTACCTCACTCCTCAGATGGCCGAGAACAGCAATATGATCTTAACTACTCCGGCTAAAATCATAGCAAAACTCTGGTAGATTCTTCTTCAAACTCTGCCAGAGAGGTAATAACACACTCCGGTGCTATTTTAAAATAACAAACTTTTGATTGAAGATATAAAACTAAGTATAATCACCATAGTCCTCTCACACATCCTATCTAGTCGTTGGGTGCAAGAGAATGACTGGGAGTGACGTAGAGGGGAGGAGCTATATGCAGCTCTGCTGGGTGAATCCTCTTGCACTTCCTGTTGGGGAGGAGTAATATCCCAGAAGTAATGATGACCCGTGGACTGATCACACTTAACAGAAGAAATAACATTATTTTAGTGCTATAGTTATAAAAGCCTTTTTTCCCTTTTAATTTTTAAAAAATATGCCACTTTTACAGACCCGCTCTCTGCTGAGCGGGTCTGTTTTTTTTAGTCAGCGCATCGGGCCAGCTGTATAGTCACAGCCCGGCCCGACAGCGCCATAACATTAAGTGAAGCTCGCTCCTGCTGTCAGACAGAGCAGGAGCGAGCTGCACTTAGTCTTATGGCGCGGTCGGGCCGGCTGTGACTATACAGCTGGCCCGATGCGCTGACTAAAAAAAACAGACCCGCTCAGCAGAGAGCAGAGAGCGGGTCTGTAAAAGCGGCATGCTTTTTAAATATTAAAAGGGAAAAAAGGCTTTTATAACTATAGCACTAAAATAATGTTATATAATTCTGCACTATGTGCAGAATTATATAACATTATTTTTAGGTTTACTGACACTTTAAACTATATGAGAGCAACTCCCAAAGACAACTTATGACCCCTCTTCAAAACATAGGAATTAATTGTTAAACATTATACTGCTCTATTTGTAATTATTTTATTTCGATATTCTTAGCTTTCTTTTTTTTCCCTTTCCTCTCCCCCCCTCACATACCCGGATTTAATATACATTTTGAACTAACTTTGACTACCTGATAATAGTTAGCTACATGTATATTTTTTATGTTGATTTTCTTTAAATAAGGTCATGACAGTTAAAGATTTTGTAAATCTTAGTGTTGCCCATATTTAGGGCCGGTATATTTCACGACTGTAAGTTTTAAATGATTAATGCATTCTGAAATCTGTTACAAACTGATGTAATGAAGCGTAATTATCCCGCTCTGTTTTAGTAGAAACATTTGTTACAGCTATATCTTCTCTACTGAGATATATATTAATGTTTTATGTTTCTGTTTTCTATTATTAACATTATGGATACTTTACAGGCTTGTACTTGTGTCTAGAACTGATGACCTTAAATAAAAAATTAAAATTGAACAAACATTGAAAACATTTAGACCGGCATTTATCATCTGCTGGACAGACAGTGATCGATCACGCAAACCTGTCTGCCTGGGATTGCAAAATGCAAGCAGCATATTGCAGCACTAAGCTGCCCGTACTTAACATTGTGCAAGAGTTTGCTTGTGTAATGCCACGCCCTGCTCACGCTAGCCCAATGGCACAAGAATAGGGTTTGTCAATCACCCCGGACGGAACACTGATAGCTGGCGTACTGGATGACTGCTGCAGGTTTGCTCAAACTTGCTTTTATTCCCTCTATTCAGTGCAAGAAGAAAAAAAACATTGTTATAATCCTCTCTCTTTATTCTTATAAACTTCAAATGCACAGTTATCAGCACAAGTGTTCTACTTTCTTGCGTTTGATTTAATAGCATTCAATAACAATAGTAACCTTTACCATCAACTATTGAATTTGCACAAATTTCTTCATATGCTTCTTTTAGAGGAAAGAACATTTTTCTAATCATACGTTCTATTTTTCTTCTTGATATGTAGGTCATTACACTTGTTCTGTCATAAGCCACAAGCTTACTGAGAACCAACTTAAACATCTCAGCATGGGTGATACTTCCCTAACTGTAACAGCATCAGTTGTAATGTCTATAGAGAACAAAATCAGCGCAAATGTTCCAATTTATTCTGACTTTTATGCCAATCAAAAGGAAAACGTTCTTAGCAATCACTAGACCACATCTGAGCTCAAAGAATTTGGAGCGGAGCATAATAACTACTAAAAAAAAATCTTGAGGTAAGTAGGCAATCTTTAGGTAAGTAGGCAATTTGTGACTTGCAACATACAAAGTAATATGCTGTTGAAAGAATAAGAGATGTATGTGCAAATGGGAAACAGTGACATAAAGTGTAATATTTATGTAACATATGCCTTAGCTATGTTTAAAATATAGGTAGTGGAATTACACAAGGCTATGCTAAGAATTAGTTAAAGAGCCATTATAATCGCCCTTTATAATAATTTTAAGACTATCGATCCAGCACTACTGAGTGTTTAAACCCTGCAATGGGGTTAAACACAGAGTAGAAATAACGCTCAGGACTCTCAGGGCACTGCTGGTTCCAAGCAGAATTCACTGCTGAGTCCTGAGTGTTATTTCTACTGTGTGTTTAACCCCATTACAGGGTTTAATGACCTCCATATACCAATCCTAAACATTTGTCTCAATTTAATCCAGCTGAATTTAAATATTTTTAACAGTGTGATTGTGGGGCCGATTTATTAAGGGACGAATGGCTCTTGATGCCCCTGTTTCCACCTGAGCCTTGAGGCTCGCCGGAAACAGCAGTTATATAGCAGCGGTCTTATGAGGCTGCAGACATCAATCTGCCTGATCCTATACGATCGGTTGACCCCCTGCTAGCAGCGGATTGGCCGTGCATCTGCAGGGGGCGGCATTACACAAGCAGTTCACCAGAACTGCTTGTGCAAGGTTGAAGGGACAGTATACTATAAAATTGTTTTCCCTTAATGTGTTTCAATTACTTTTTTTTACCAGCAGCAGAGTATAAAATGTATGAGATTTGCTTTTTTAAGGCCTATTTGTGTATATGAATTAGCTGATTTTGTGTTTTTGAAGCCACAACCTAATAAAATAGGTTGAGCCTGTAGGTATAATCAGATCTCATTACTTTATCACATTGTGTACATATACATGCCTGTTTATCTTATATCTGTCCATAAACCAATCACCAATACTTGGAGAGAACAATGGAAAATTAACATTTTATTTCCTTATTTCTTCTATAACCCACTGGGAGTGTAACTTCTTCTACTGGCTGTGTTAACACAGCTTGGCCTTGAGACCAAAATCTTTCAGAATGGGTGGGGATACCACAGGCTAAATAAACAATTTAAAATGCCAATATAAGGGTAATGGAAATACTTGTAAACAATTTAATACACTCCAGCAGGTAAAGTGGATCCTTGGGAGCAAATTAAAGGGGAGAAATCATCGGACAGACATTGATAAATCGGCCCCTATGTATCAATTTTGTTAATAAAGTTCAAGGAATGAATGATTAATTGGAAATATTTGTTTGGATAATAAATATTATTATTTCAATATTTGTGTGGGGCAAGGCTTTCTGTTGCTCCTTCTGCAACTCATTTTAATGAGTCTTTCCAGTGCCGTCATCCTACTATAGGCGCTTCAAATGATTTAAAAGTAATTATAACACTTCTAGTAATTCTGCTCTATGTGCATCCCCTTATTAACCTTTCACTAAATAAAGTCTAACCCTAACCCTAACACCCCCCTAACTTAAATCTAATTTAAAATAATCTTAATAAAATACTGCAATTAAATAAATTAATCCTATTTAAAACGAAATACTTACCTATAAAATAAACCCTAAGCTAGCTACAATATAACTAATAGTTATATTGTAGCTATCTCTGGATTTATTTTTATTTTACAGACAACTTTGTATTTATTTTAACTAGGTACATTAGTTATTAAATAGTTATTAACTATTTAATAACTTCCTAGTTAAAATAAAGACAAAAGTACCTGTAAAATAAACCCTAACCTAAGTTACAATTACACCTAACACTACACTCTAATTAAAGGACAGTAAACCTTAAAAATAATGTTATATAATTCTGCACATAGTGCAGAATTATATAACATTATATTAGCCAAAACTTTATAAAATTTAATGTACCCTATTAATTTTTTTTTAAAAATGCTGTTTTACAGACCTGCTCTCTGTACTCTGCTGAGCGGGTCTGTTATATTTACTCAGCGCATCGGGCCCGACCGCGCCATAAGACTAAGTGCAGCTCGCTCCTGCTCTGTCTGACAGCAGGAGCAAGCTGCACTTAGTCTTATGACGCGGTTATACATATACTCTAATCCCCCTAATAAAATAAAAAATACCCCCCAAAATAATAAAATTCCCTACCGTATACTAAATTACAAATAGCCCTTAAAAGGGCCTTATGCGGGACATTGCCCGAAAGTAATCAGCTTTTTAACCTGTAAAAAAAAATACAATCCCCCCCAACATTAAAACCCACCACCCATACATCCAACCCTACTCTAAAACCCACCCAATCCCCCTTAATAAAACCTAACACTACCCCCTTGAAGATCACCCTACTGTGAGACGTCTTCACCCAGCCGGGCACAAGTGGTCCTCCAGAGGGGCAGAAGTCTTCATCCGATCCGGGCAGAAGAGGTCCTCCAGAGGGGCAGAAGTCTTCATCCAGGCGTCATCTTCTATTTTCATCCATCCGGAGTGGAGCGGGTCCATCTTCAAGCCAGCCGACGTGGAGCATCCATCCAGACCGACGACTACACAACGAATGACGGTTCCTTTAAATGACGTCATCCAAGATGGCGTCCTTTGAATTCCGATTGGCTGATAAGATTCTATCAGCCAATCGGAATTAAGGTAGGAAAAATCCTATTGGCTGATGCAATCAGCCAATAGGATTGAAGTTCAATCCTATTGGCTGATCCAATCAGCCAATAGAATTGAGCTTGCATTCTATTGGCTGTTCCAATCAGCCAATAGAATGCGAGCTCAATCCTATTGGCTGATTGGATCAGCCAATAGGATTTTTCCTACCTTAATTCCGATTGGCTGATATAATCCTATCAGCCAATCGGAATTCAAAGGACGCCATCTTGGATGGCGTCATTTAAAGGAACCATCATTCGTCGTGTAGTCGTCGGTCTGGATGGATGCTCTGCGTCGGCTTGCTTGAAGATGGACCCGCTCCGGATGGATGAAGATAGAAGAGGCCGCCTGGATGAAGACTTCTGCCCCTCTGGAGGACCTCTTCTGCCCGGATCAAATGAAGACTTCTGCCCCTCTGGCTGGTCAAGACATCTCATGGTAGGGTGATCTTCAAGGGGGTAGTGTTAGGTTTTATCAAGGGGGGATTGGGTGGGTTTTAGAGTAGGTTTGGGTGTATGGGTGGTGGGTTTTAATGTTGGGGGGGATTGTATTTTTTTTTACAGGTAAAAGAGCTGATTACTTTCGGACAATGGCCCGCAAAAAGCCCTTTTAAGGGCGATTTGTAATTTAGTATAGGGTAGGAATTTTTATTATTTTGGGGGGCTTTTTTATTTTATTAGGGGGATTAGATTAGGTGTGATTAGTTTAAAATTCTTGTAATTATTTTATTTTTTTCTGTAATTTAGGGTGTTTTTTTTTCGTATTTTAGTTTATTTTATTTAATTATAGTTAATTGTAGGTAATTTAGTAAATTAATTTAATTATAGTGTAGTGTTAGGTGTAATTGTAATTTAGGTTAGGATTTATTTTACAGGTACTTTTGTCTTTATTTTATCTAGGTAGTTATTAAATAGTTAATAACTATTTAATAACTATTGTACCTAGTTAAAATAAATACAAAGTTGCCTGTAAAATAAATATAAACCCTAAGCTAGCTACAATGTAACTATTAGTTATATTGTAGCTATCTTAGGGTTTATTTTATCGGTAAGTATTTAGTTTTAAATAGGAATAATTTATTTAATTGTATTAATTTTATTTCGTTTTATTTAAATTATATTTAAGTTAGGGGGGTTAGACTAAGGGTTAGACTTAGGTTTAGGGGTTAATAAATGTAATATAGTAGCGGCGACGTTGGGGTCAGCAGATTAGGGGTTAAGAAAATTTAGCTAGTGTTTGCGAGGCGGGAGTGCAGCGGTTTAGGGGTTAATATATTTATTAAAGTGGCGGTGATGTCCGGTCGGAAGATTAGGGGTTAAAAACTTTATTTAAGTGTTTGCAATGTGGGGGGCCTCTGTTTAGGGGTTAATAGGTAGTTTATGGGTGTTAGTGTACTTTTTAGCACTTTAGTTAAGAGTTTTATGTTACGGCGTTAGCCCATAAAACTCTTAACTACTGACTTTTAAATGCGGTAGGAGTCTTGACAGGAGAGGGTGTACCGCTCACTTCTTCCAAGACTCGTAATACCGGCGTTATGCAAGTCCCATTAAAAAGATAGGATACGCAATTGACGTAAGTGGATTTGCGGTAAGCTCGAGTCACGGAATAAAAGTGAGCGGTACACCTGTACCTGCCAGACCCGTAATACCAGCGGGCGTTAAAACGCAGTGTTGGGACCTCTCAATGCTGCTTTTTAAGGCTAACGCAAGACTCGTAATCTAGGCGATTATGAGCATGAGTTGCCTTGTCAGCTGCAGACTGAAGCCCAGATTGGCTCCTCTAAATGAGGCTAATTCTGGGCGGAGTTTGGCTATTAAAAAGCAATTGTAACAAACAAGATGTTAATTTGTTTAAAAATGTTTACACTTGACAGATTATTCTATAGAAAGATAAAAATGTCTTGTATTTACAAGATATTTACTGTACCTTTAAGCTTACACTTTATAACAAACTATAGGTAGAATCAACTTTTGGTTATCTGTCATCAAAATCTATTTCTATTAATTGTACTTTCTCTATGATTTCAAATATGTTATATTTTCATTAAAGTACCTTCCTGTAAAAACATCATATTTCATTTTGTTTGGGTATGTTTGTGTGTTGGGCATAGGGTTGCCACCTCGGCCATGTTTTTCTGGACACTTATGAGTTACACATGCTGCAGGGTATGCAGAGTAGAACATAAATTGCACCCCTGTATAGCACACAAATAGTGACCCTGGACAGCACTATTCATGTAACTCCCTGCACGCCCTGCAGCATGTGTAACTCATAAGTGTCCAGGTAAACATGGCTGAGGAGGCAACACTAGTTGGACACTTCATATGATGGCACATTTCTCTCAAATAGATCACTGGGGCTGTAGCTCTGAGTGTAGATTTATTGACAAAGAATATGGGGGATACTAATCCTAATAATAGATTTCAGTAACATAAAAATAATCAGAGGCCATTCAAAAAATTCCATTTGTTAAAAACTTTAATTTTCACTTGGAAGCATAATTTATTCTGTTGTAACTCTAACAAGTTTAATTTAAAGCTACATTACAGCCAATATTGGAATGCATACAGACACCCTCCTTCCTCCCCCTTCTTCCTTTCCAGGGTGGGCTGAGACCTCCATGTCTGACAGTAACTCCAGACTCCTCCTCTGTCAGAGTCTCACCCACTTAAGGTGCAATAGTCCTATTTCTGCTAAGGGGAGATAAATAACGCCAGAGAAAGCCACACAGAAATGTAAGCAGCACCATGTGTTCCACACAGTGCAGGGTGATCACACAGCAGAACCACAGACAGCCTTGTATTTAATGTACTTAGGAAGAATTACTGCCCATTACTAGAGGATGTCACTATCCCTCTAACCAGACTGTGCTCCAGCTCCTCCCAGCAGTAGCAGTGTTTACTGAAGCGTTTTTGTTCTCTGTCTGGGGGGAACTTAGTTCCAACTGCAAAAAAAGTACAGGGACTCTGTTCCCATGCGTTCCACTGGACTTGACCACTGCTTTTACTCCAAACTTAGGCCTATTTTCTATTGATGTGGTAAAGATTAGAAAACATGTGATAAAAACATTTATCTCCATTAAAGTCTATAGAGACTATTGGCTAGATTACGAGTTGTGCGTTAGGGTAAAAAAGCAGCATTAAGAGGTCCTAAAGCTGCTTTTTTACGCCCGCTGGTATTACGAGTCTTGCAGGTTTAGGGTCACCGCACACTTCTTTGGCCTTACCGCAAATGACTTACGTAAACTTCGTAAAGTATTTTTTCTATGGGACTTCTATAGCGCCGGTATTACGAGTCTGTCCTGGGAGGCCAAAAAGTGAGCGGTACACCCTACTCTGTCAAGCTCCCTAACGCATTTAAAAGTCAGTAGTTATGAGTTTTATGGTACAACGCTGTAACATAAAACTCATAACTAAAGTGCTAAAAAGTACACTAACACCCATAAACTACCTATTAACCCCTAAACCGAGGCCTTCCCGCATTGCAAACATGTAACCCCTAATCTGCCGCTCCGGACACCGCCGCCACCTACATTATATGTATTAACCCCTAATCTGCTGCCCCCAACATCGCCAACACCTACATACTATTTATTAACCCCTAATCTTCTGCCCCCAATGTTGCTGCAACCTACCTACATTTATTAACCCCTAATCTGCCGCCCCCAACGTCGCCGCCACTATATTAAAGTTATTAAACCCTAAACCTAAGTCTAACCCTAACCTTAACACCACCTAACGTAAATATAATTACAATAAATCTAAATAAATATTACTATCATTAACTAATTTATTCCTATTTAAAACTAAATACTTACCTATAAAATAAACCCTAAGCTAGCTACAATATAACTAATAGTTACATTGTAGCTATCTTACGGCTAGATTTGGAGTTTTGTCGGTAACGACCCGAAAAACTAACGCCGGCTTTTTTCTGGCCGCACCATAAAAATAACTCTGATATTGAGAGTCCACATAAAGGCTGCGTTAGGCTCCAAAAAAGGAGCGTAGAGCATTTTTAACGCAGCTTCAACTCTCAATACCAGAGTTGCTTACGCAAGCGGCCAGCCTCAAAAACGTGCTCGTGCACGATTCCCCCATAGGAAACAATGGGGCTGTTTGAGCTGAAAAAAAACCTAACACCTGCAAAAAAGCCGCGTTCAGCTCCTAACGCAGCCCCATTGTTTGCTATGCGGAAACACTTCCTACGTCTGCACCTAACACTCTAACATGTACCCCGAGTCTAAACACCCCTAACCTTACACTTATTAACCCCTAATCTGCCCCCCTCAACGTCGCCTCCACCTGCCTACACTTATTAACCCCTAATCTGCCGAGCGGAGCGGACCGCACCGCTATTATAATAAAGTTATTAACCCCTAATCCGCCTCACTAACCCTATAATAAATAGTATTAACCCCTAATCTGCCCTCCCTAACATCGCCGACACCTAACTTCAATTATTAACCCCTAATCTGCCGACCGGAGCTCACCGCTATTCTAATAAATGGATTAACCCCTAAAGCTAAGTCTAACCCTAACACTAACACCCCCCTAAATTAAATATAATTTTAATCTAACGAAATAAATAGCTATTTTAGGATTAATATTTATTTTACAGGCAACTTTGTAATTATTTTAACCAGGTACAATAGCTATTAAATAGTTAAGAACTATTTAATAGCTAAAATAGTTAAAATAATTAAATAATTACAAAATTACCTGTAAAATAAATACTAACAAAAGTTACAATTAAACCTAACACTACACTATCAATAAATTAATTAAATAAACTACCTACAATTAACCTAACACTACACTATCAATAAACTAATTAAATACAATACCTACAAATAACTACAATTAAATAAACTAACTAAAGTACAAAAAATAAAAAAGAACTAAGTTACAAAAAATAAAAAAATATTTACAAACATAAGAAAAATATTACAACAATTTTAAACTAATTACACCTACTCTAAGCCCCCTAATAAAACAACAAAGCCCCCCAAAATAAAAAATGCCCTACCCTATTCTAAATTAATAAAGTTAAAAGCTCTTTTACCTTGCCAGCCCTGAACAGGGCCCTTTGCGGGGCATGCCCCAAAGAATTCAGCTCTTTTGCCTGTAAAAAAAAAACATACAATACCCCCCCCCAACATTACAACCCACCACCCACATACCCCTAATCTAACCCAAACCCCCCTTAAATAAACCTAACACTAAGCCCCTGAAGATCACCCTACCTTGTCTTCACCTCACCAGGTATCACCGATCCGTCCTGGCTCCAAAATCTTCATCCAACCCAAGCGCGGGTTGGCGATCCATCATCCGGTGGCTGAAGAGGTCCAGAAGAGGCTCCAAAGTCTTCATCCTATCCGGGAAGAAGAGGCGATCCGGACCGGCAACCATCTTGATCCAAGCGGCATCTTCTATCTTCATCTGATGACGACCGGCTCCATCCTGAAGACCTCCACCACGGACCCATCTTCTTCCGGCGACGTCCAACTGAAGAATGACGGTTCCTTTAAGGGACGTCATCCAAGATGGCGTCCCTCGAATTCCGATTGGCTGATAGGATTCTATCAGCCAATCGGAATTAAGGTAGGAATATTCTGATTGGCTGATCAAGTTCAATCCGATTGGCTGATCCAATCAGCCAATCAGATTGAGCTCGCATTCTATTGGCTGTTCCGATCAGCCAATAGAATGCGAGCTCAATCTGATTGGCTGATTGGATCAGCCAATCGGATTGAACTTGATTCTGATTGGCTGATTCCATCAGCCAATCAGAATATTCCTACCTTAATTCCGATTGGCTGATAGAATCCTATCAGCCAATCGGAATTCGAGGGACGCCATCTTGGATGACGTCCCTTAAAGGAACCGTCATTCTTCAGTTGGACGTCGCCGGATGAAGATGGGTCCGCGGTGGAGGTCTTCAGGATGGAGCCGGTCCTCATCGGATGAAGATAGAAGATGCCGCTTGGAAGATGATGGTTGCCGGTCCGGATCTACTCTTCTTCCCGGATAGGATGAAGACTTTGGAGCCTCTTCTGGACCTCTTCAGCCACCAGATGATGGATCGCCAACCCCTGCTTGGGTTGGATGAAGATTTTGGAGCCAGGACGGATCGGTGATACCTGGTGAGGTGAAGACAAGGTAGGATGATCTTCAGGGGCTTAGTGTTAGGTTTATTTAAGGGGGGTTTGGGTTAGATTAGGGGTATGTGGGTGCTGGGTTGTAATGTTGGGGGGGGGTATTGTATGGTTTTTTTTTACAGGCAAAAGAGCTGAATTCTTTGGGGCATGCCCCGCAAAGGGCCCTGTTCAGGGCTGGTAAGGTAAAAGAGCTTTTAACTTTATTAATTTAGAATAGGGTAGGGCATTTTTTATTTTGGGGGGCTTTGTTGTTTTATTAGGGGGCTTAGAGTAGGTGTAATTAGTTTAAAATTGTAATATTTTTCTTATGTTTGTAAATATTTTTTTATTTTTTGTAACTTAGTTCATTTTTATTTTTTGTACTTTAGCTAGTTTATTTAATTGTATTTACTTGTAGGAATTGTATTTAATTAATTTATTGATAGTGTAGTGTTAGGTTAATTGTAGGTAATTGTAGGTAGTTTATTTAATTAATTTATTGATAGTGTAGTGTTCGGTTTAATTGTAACTTAGGTTAGTATTTATTTTACAGGTAATTTTGTAATTATTTTAACTATTTTAGCTATTAAATAGTTCTTAACTATTTAATAGCTATTGTACCTGGTTAAAATAATTACAAAGTTGCCTGTCAAATAAATATTAATCCTAAAATAGCTATAATATAATTATAATTTATATTGTAGCTATATTAGGATTTATTTTACAGGTAAGTATTTAGCTTTAAATAGGAATAATTTATTTAATAAGAGATAATTAATTTCGTTAGATGTAAATTATATTTAATTTAGGGGGGTGTTAGTGTTAGGGTTAGACTTAGCTTTAGGGGTTAATACATTTATTAGAGTAGCGGTGAGCTCCGGTCGGCAGATTAGGGGTTAATAATTGAAGTTAGGTGTCGGCGATGTTAGGGAGGGCAGATTAGGGGTTAATACTATTTATTATAGGGTTAGTGAGGCGGATTAGGGGGTAATAACTTTATTATTGTAGCGCTCAGGTCCGGTCGGCAGATTAGGTGTTAATAAGTGTAGGCAGGTGGAGGCGACGTTGAGGGGGGCAGATTAGGGGTTAATAAATATAATATAGGGGTCGGCGGTGTTAGGGGCAGCAGATTAGGGGTACATAAGGATAACGTAGGTGGCGGCGCTTTACGGTCGGCAGATTAGGGGTTAATAAGTGTAGGCAGGTGGAGGGGACGTTGAGGGGGGCAGATTAGGGGTTAATAAATATAATACAGGGGTCGGCGGTGTTAGGGGCAGCAGATTAGGGGTACATAAGTATAACATAGGTGGCGGTCGGCAGATTAGGGGTTTAAAAAATGTAATCGAGTGGCGGCGATGTGGGGGGACCTCGGTTTAGGGGTACATAGGTAGTTTATGGGTGTTAGTGTACTTTAGAGTACAGTAGTTAAGAGCTTTATAAACCGGCGTTAGCCCAGAAAGCTCTTAACTACTGACTTTTTTCCTGCGGCTGGAGTTTTGTCGTTAGATGTCTAACGCTCACTTCAGAAACGACTCGAAATACCGGAGTTAGAAAAATCCCATTGAAAAGATAGGATACGCAATTTACGTAAGGGGATCTGCGGTATGGAAAAGTCGCGGCTGAAAAGTGAGCGTTAGACCCTATTTTGAGTGACTCCAAATACCGGAGGTAGCCTAAAACCAGCGTTAGGAGCCTCTAACGCTGGTTTTCACGGCTAACGCCAAACTCCAAATCTAGGTCTTAGGGTTTATTTTTATTTTACAGGCAAGTTTGTATTTATTTCAACTAGGTAGAATAGTTATTAAATAGTTATTAAATATTTAATAACTACCTAGCTAAAATAAATACAAAAGTACCTGTAAAATAAAACCTAACCTAAGTTACGATAACACCTAACACTACACTATAATTAAATAAATTAAATAAATTAAATACAATTACCTAAATTAAATTAAATTAGCTAAAGTACAAAAGCCCCCCCCACTAAATTACAGAAAATAATAAACAAATTACAGATATTTTAACTAATTACACCTAATCTAATAGCCCTATTAAAATAAAAAAGCCCCCCCAAAATAAAAAAAAACCCTAGCCTAAACTAAACTACCAATAGCCCTTAAAAGGGCCTTTTGCGGGGCATTGACCCAAAGTAATCAGCTCTTTAACCTGTAAAAAAAAATACAAACAACCCCCCCAACAGTAAAACCCACCACCCACACAACCAACCCCCCAAATAAAATACTATCTAAAAAAACTAAGCTCCCCATTGCCCTGAAAGGGCATTTGGATGGGCATTGCCCTTAAAAGGGCAGTTAGCTCTATTTCTGCCCAAAGTCCCTAACCTAAAAATAAAACCCACCCAAAACACCCTTAAAAAAACCTAACACTAACCCCCTGAAGATCGACTTACCGGGAGAAGTCTTCATCCAAGCCGGGCCGAAGTCATCAACGAAGCCGGGAGATGTCTTCATCCAAGCCGGGCGAAGTGGTCCTCCAGACAGGCAGAAGTCTTCATCCAGACGGCATCTTCTATCTTCATCCATCTGGCGCGGAGCTGGTCCATCTTCAAGACATCCGACGCGGAGCATCCTCTTCATCTGACGACTAAAGCTGAATGAAGGTAACTTTAAGTGACGTCATCCAAGATGGCATCCCTTAGATTCCGATTGGCTGATAGAATTCTATCAGCCAATCGGAATTAAGGTAGAAAAATCCTATTGGCTGATGCAATCAGCCAATAGGATTGAAGTTCAATCCTATTGGCTGATCCAATCAGCCAATACGATTGAGCTCGCATTCTATTTGCTGTTCCAATATAGTAAAGCAGCTTACGTTACATAGGCTGAACTCCCAAAAACGGGCAGAGAGTAAGGCGCAAATTTACGGAGACTACAGTGAACATAAAATTACCTAAGAATGGAGACTACTGCCACTGACTTATTACAAATGTTAGCCAAGAAAATGGAAAGACACTTCAGCTCCCTCATGGATCTCATGAACTTTTAACAGAGTGCTGGCCTGGCGGAAGAAGTACCTTACAAGTTGGCTTCCACTTCTAACAAACTACGCGACATAGAGGGACGTGCTGCTGTTCCAGATGAGCTGGATCTGTGGCGCGGTGGCCTCGGGTGGTGCCTACAACGGGCGGAATTGTTGGACAACATGCTGATCCTAGGAGCTTACCCTGATTACCTACTTAAACATGGAAACCAGAACCCTGATCCAGGCGCTGATCCAGGCGCTCTCAGCCTGAATACAAGTTAAAGCTATCAGATGGTTCAGCTTTGCACCATCCACACTTCTCCTTCAAAAGCACAGGATACTGGCATTTACATGAGATCTATCAGGGCCCCACCAAGTGTAGCATCAGCCATGTATTAGCCGGACACTTCCTACACCCCAGTCTTGGCTATAGGTTATTGCTCTTTAATGCCTCAGACCACCATAGAGGGGGCTGGATGGGATGCAGAGCTTGAACTTGTATCTGGGATCCTAGTTCATGGCACAAGGTAAAAGAGCAGTATTACTTCTCACTATACATTGGAGAACTTAACCCTATATCCTATATCCATTTAGTACTACTGTTACCTTAATGCTTTATTTCATTATGTTAGACAATTTTCCTTCTATACAAGAGACTTAAATGTAAATTGCTCCTATGGGATACCTTAAGAGGCCAGAGATGATCTGGGGTAGGCTAAGACTGAGAAATGTACAGGTCTATCAATATCAGACTACATAGTTCACCAAGAAGAGTGTTTAGTTTATAACGTCTATATTATTACTTCTCTCTTATTAGCTAACTCAGTTATAATGCTTATAATGTTCACTTGTCATTTAATCAGACTGTTCTCTAAGTTGAGGTTTTAGCATAATTAGATAGAGGAAAAACTAACTCCAAGAAATTGTTTTTCTACGCAATGTTTAGAGAGAGTGTTTGTTTTTGGTACACCTTATTCTATGTATTGTCTTAGTTAAAATAACAATATTATCTAATATTACATGAACCTAGGATTCGATTGTCACTTAGACAGTTTTATACAATCAGTTAGGGTAGGGACCCCACCCTCTATCTACTTTGATAAATGACATACCAGCAAGCTGCTGCAAAATGTCAGCCTACCCCTATATTGAGAATTATTAGTAGACCATATCTCGCTAAGCCCAATGCACTCACTGGGGGGTAGTTATCAATGTGTCTACTTTTCCTGCCTTCGCCGGCCCAATACGCCCGCCTAAGCTCGCCTCACATCGCCACCGCGGACCTGCAAAAATTTGCCTAAGTTATCAAAAAATCTGTCAAAAAGCCACGCACCAAGTACGGGGCGATGAGCAGCGGACTGTGAGAGTTATCACTCATCCGATCTCGCTGCTCTTCGGCTTTTTTACAGCTTTCTTGCTAGCCTGTCACTAAGCACTCACACTAACTACACTGTTCTACCCCCTATACCGGCGCCCCGGGAGCCCCCCGCAACTAAATAAAGTTAGTAACCCCTAAACCGCCGCTCCTAGACCCCGCCGCAACTCTTATAAATGTATTATTACTTCTCTGTATTAACCCCTAAACCGCCGCTCCCGGACACCGCCGTAACCTACATTATACCTAGTAACCCCTATCCTGCCCCCCCTATACCGTCGCCCTCTATAATAAAGTTATTAACCCCTATCCTGCTGATCCCCCACCTTGTCGCAACTAAATAAATAGTTTAACCCCTAAACCGCCGCTCCCTGACCCCGCCGCAACCTATATTACATTTATTAACCCCTATCCTGCCCCCCCTACACCGTCGCCACCTATAATAAATTTATTAACCCCTATCCTGCCCCCCACTACACCGCCGCCACTGTAATAAAATTAATTAACCCCTAAACCTAAGTCTAACACTAACCCTAACACCCCCTAACTTAAATATTAATTAAATAAATCTAAATAATATTTCTATTATGAACTAAATTAATCCTATTTAAAACTAAATACTTACCTTTAAAATAAACCCTAATATAGCTACAATATAAATAATAATTATATTGTAGCTATCTTAGGATTTATTTTTATTTTACAGGCAAATTTCAATTTATTTTAACTAGGTACAATAGCTATTAAATAGTTATTAACTATTTAATAGCTTACCTAGCTAAAATAAAGAGAAATTAACCTGTAAAATAAAAACTAACCTAATTTACAATTACACCTAACACTACACTATACTTTAATAAATTATTCCTATTTAAAACTAAATACTTACCTGTAAAATAAACCCTAAGATAGCTACAATATAATTAATAATTACATTGTAGCTATCTTAGGCCTAGATTTGGAGTTTTGCGTTAGAAGGGGTGCGTTAGCTACGCATGCTTTTTTCTGGCCGCACCTTTTAAATACCGCTGGTATTTAGAGTTCACAGAATGGCTGCGTTAGGCTCCAAAAAAGGAGCGTAGAGCATAATTTACCGCCACTTCAACTCTCGATACCAGTGGTGCTTACGGACGCGGCCAGCTTGAAAAACGTGCTCGTGCACAATTCCCCCTTAGGAAACAATGGGGCAGTTTGAGCTGAAAAAAAACCTAACACCTGCAAAAAAGCAGCGTTCAGCTCCTAACGCGGCCCCATTGTTTCCTATGGGGAAACACTTCCTAAGTCTGCACCTAACACCCTAACATGTACCCCGAGTCTAAACACCCCTAACCTGACATTTATTAACCCCTAATCTGCCGCCCCCGCTATCGCTGACCCCTGCATTACACAATTAACCCCTAATCTGCCGCTCAGAACACCGCCGCCATCTACATTATCCCTATGTACCCCTAATCTGCTGCCCCTAACACCGCCGACCCCCAAATATTATATTTAGTAACCCCTAATCGCCGCAAGCTATCTACAATAATTAACCCCTAATCTGCCGATCGCACCTCACCGCTATTATAATAAAGTTATTAACCCCTAATCCGCCCCACCTCAATAACCCTATAAGAAATAGTATTAACCCCTAATCTGCCCTCCCTAACATCGCAGACACCTAACTTCAATTATTAACCCCTAATCTGCCGATCGCACCTCACTGCTACTATAATAAATGGATTAACCCCTAAAGCTAAGTCTAACCCTAACACTAACACCCCCCTACGTTAAATATAATTTAAATCTAACGAAAAAAATTAACTCTTATTAAATAAATTATTCCTATTTAAAGCTAAATACTTACCTGTAAAATAAACCCTAATATATCTACAATATAAATTATAATTATATTGTAGCTAGTTTAGGATTAATATTTATTTTACAGGCAACTTTGTATTTATTTTAACCAGGCACAATAGCTATTAAATAGTTATTAACTATTTAATAGTTACCTAGTTAAAATAATTACAAAATTACCTGTAAAATAAATCCTAACCTAAGTTACAATTAAACCTAACACTACACTATCAATAAACTAATTAAATACAATACCTACAAATAACTACAATTAAATAAACTAACTAAAGTACAAAAAATAAAAAAGAACTAAGTTACAAAAAATAAAAAAATATTTACAAACATTAGAAAAATATTACAACAATTTTAAACTAATTACACCTACTCTAAGCCCCCTAATAAAATAACAAAGACCCCCAAAATAAAAAAATGCCCTACCCTATTCTAAATTAAAAAAGTTCAAAGCTCTTTTACCTTACCAGCCCTGAAAAGGGCCATTTGCGGGGCATGCCCCAAATAATTCAGCTCTCTTGCCTGTAAAAAAAGAAACACAATCCCCCCCCCAACATTACAACCCACCACCCACATACCCCTAATCTAACCCAAACCCCCCTTAAATAAACCTAACACTAAGCCCCTGAAGATCTTCCTACCTTATCTTCACCATACCAGGTTCACCGATCCGTCCTACGAAATCTTCATCCAAGCCCAAGCGGGGGCTGGCGATCCATAATCCGGCTGAAGTCTTCTATCAAGCGGCGGCTGAAGAGGCTCCAAAGTCTTCATCCTATCCGGGAAGAAGAGGAGATCCGGACCGGCAACCATCTTGATCCAAGCGGCATCTTCTATCTTCATCCGATGACGAACAGCTCCATGTTGAAGACCTCCGACGCGGATCCGTCCTCTTCTTCTGACGTTCAACTGAAGAAGGAAGGTTCCTTTAAGGGACGTCATCCAAGATGGCATCCCTCGAATTCCGATTGGCTGATAGGATTCTATCAGCCAATCGGAATCAAGGTAGGAAAATTCTGATTGGCTGATTCCGATCAGCCAATAGAATGCGAGCTCAATCTGATTGGCTGATCCAATCAGCCAATCGGATTGAACTTGAATGTGATTGGTTGATTCCATCAGCCAATCAGAATTTTCCTACCTTAATTCCAAATGGCTGATAGAATCCTATCAGCCAATCAGAATTCAAGGGACGCCATCTTGGATGACGTCCCTTAAAGGAACCTTCATTCTTCAGTTGGACGTCGGAAGAAGAGGACGGATCCGCGTCGGAGGTCTTCAACATGGAGCCGTTCGTCATCGGATGAAGATAGAAGATGCCGCTTGGATCAAGATGGTTGCCGGTCCTGATCTCCTCTTCTTCCCGGATAGGATGAAGACTTTGGAGCCTCTTCAGCCGCCGCTTGATAGAAGACTTCAGCCGGATTATGGATCGCCAGCCCCCGCTTGGGCTTGGATGAAGATTTCGTAGGACGGATTGGTGAACCTGGTATGGTGAAGATAAGGTAGGAAGATCTTCAGGGACTTAATGTTAGGTTTATTTAAGGGGGGTTTGGGTTAGAATAGGGGTATGTGGGTGGTGGGTTGTAATGTTGGGGGGGGATTGCATTTCTTTTTTTACAGGCAAAAGAGCTGAATTATTTGGGGCATGCCCCGCAAATGGCCCTTTTCAGGGCTGGTAAGGTAAAAGAGCTTTGAACTTTTTTAATTTAGAATAGGGTAGGGCATTTTTTTACTTTGGGGGTCTTTGTTATTTTATTAGGGGGCTTAGAGTAGGTGTAATTAGTTTAAAATTGTTGTAATATTTTTCTAATGTTTGTAAATATTTTTTTATTTTTTGTAACTTAGTTCTTTTTTATTTTTTGTACTTTAGTTAGTTTATTTAATTGTAGTTATTTGTAGGTATTGTATTTAATTAGTTTATTGATAGTGTAGTGTTAGGTTTAATTGTAACTTAGGTTAGGATTTATTTTACAGGTAATTTTGTAATTATTTTAACTAGGTAACTATTAAATAGTTAATAACTATTTAATAGCTATTGTACATGGTTAAAATAAATACAACGTTGCCTGTAAAATAAATATTAATCCTAAAATAGCTACAATATAATTATTTGTTATATTGTAGCTATATTAGGGTTTATTTTACAGGTAAGTATTTTGCTTTAAATAGGAATAATTTATTTAATAAGAGTTAATTTTTTTCGTTAGATTTAAATTATATTTAATTTAGGGGGGTGTTAGTGTTAGGGTTAGACTTAGCTTTAGGGGTTAATCCATTTATTATAGTAGCGGTGAGGTGCGATTGGCAGATTAGGGGTTAATAATTGAAGTTAGGTGTCGGCGATGTTAGGGAGGGCAGATTAGGGGTTAATACTATTTCTTATAGGGTTAGTGAGGCGGGAGTGAGGCGGATTAGGGGTTAATAACTTTATTATAGTAGCGGTGAGGTGCGGTCGGCAGATTAGGGGTTAATAATTTTAGGTAGGTGGCGGCGACGTTGGGGGGGCAGATTAGGGGTTAATAAATATAATATAGGGGTCGGCGGTGTTAGGGGCAGCAGATTAGGGGTTCATAGGGATAACGTAGATGGCGGCGGTATACGGAGCCGCAGATTAGGGGTTAAAAATTTTAATCGAGTGGCGGCGATGTGGGGGGCCTCGGTTTAGGGGTGCATAGGTAGTTTATGGGTGTTAGTGTACTTTAGACCACAGTAGTTAAGAGCTTTATGAACCGGCGTTAGCCCAAAAAGCTCTTAACTCCTGTTTTTTTTCTGCGGCTGGAGTCTTGTCGTTAGAGTTCTAAAGCTCACTTCAGCCAAGACTCTAAATACCGGCGTTAGAAAGATCCCATTGAAAAGATAGGATACGCAAATGGCGTAGGGGGATCTGCGGTATGGAAAAGTCGCGGCTGGAAAGTGAGCGTTAGACCCTTTCCTGACTGACTCCAAATACCAGCGGGCGGTAAAAACCAGCATTAGGAGCCTCTAACGCTGGTTTTGACGGCTGCCGCCCAACTCTAAATCTAGGCGTGAGGATTTATATTTATTTTACAGGT
Organism: Bombina bombina; assembly: GCF_027579735.1. NCBI lineage: Eukaryota > Metazoa > Chordata > Amphibia > Anura > Bombinatoridae > Bombina > Bombina bombina. Next base: position 366,325,494 of record NC_069505.1, on the reverse strand, counting down.
AACTTTGTATTTATTTTAGATAGTTAAAATAGTTATTAAATAGTTATTAACTATTTAATAACTACCTAGCTAAAAGAAATACAAAATTACCTGTAAAATAAATCCTAACCTAAGTTACAATTAAACCTAACACTACACTATCATTACATTAATTAAATAAATTAACTACAAATAACTACAATTAAATACAATTACATAAACTAACTAAAGTACAAAAAATAAAAAAAGCTAAGTTACAAAAAATAAAAAAAATAAGTTACAAACATTTAAAAAATATTACAACAATTTTAAGCTACTTACACCTAAACTAAGCCCCCTAATAAAATAACAAAGCCCCCCAAAATAAAAAAAATGCCCTACCCTATTCTAAATTAAAAAAGTTCAAAGCTCTTTTACCTTACCAGCCCTTAAAAGGGCCTTTCGTGGCACATGCCCCAAAAAATTCAGCTCTTTTGCCTGTAAAAGAAAAATACAACCCCCCCAACATTAAAACCCACCACCCACACACCCCTAATCTAACCCAAACCCCCCTTAAAAAAACCTAACACTAATCCCCTGAAGATTATCCTACCTTGAGTCGTCTTCACTCAGCCGAGCAGCGATGGAACCGAAGAGGAGATCCGGAGCGGCAGAAGTTATCCTCCAAGGGGCGCTGAAGCAATCTTCCATCCGATGAAGTGATCCTCCAAGCGGCGCTGAAGAAGTGTTCCATCCGATGAAGTGATCCTCCAAGCGACGCTGAAGAAGTCTTCGATCCGGGCGATGTCATCTTCCAAGCGGGGTCTTCAATCTTCTTCTTCAGGATCCATCTTCATTCCGCCGACGCGGAACATCCTTCTTTCCCGACGGACTACCGAGGAATGAAGGCTCCTTTAAGGGACGTCATCCAAGATGGAGTCCCTTCAATTCCGATTGGCTGATAGGATTCTATCAGCCAATCGGAATTAAGGTAGGAAAAATCTGATTGGCTGATTGAATCAGCCAATCAGATTGAGCTCGCATTCTATTGCCTGATCGGAACAGCCAATAGAATGCAAGCTCAATCTGATTGGCTGACTGGATCAGCCAATCGGATTGAACTTCAATCTGATTGGCTGATTCAATCAGCCAATCAGATTTTTCCTACCTTAATTCCGATTGGCTGATAGAATCCTATCAGCCAATCGGAATTGAAAGGACGCCATCTTGGATGACGTCCCTTAAAGGAGCCTTCATTCGTCGGTAGTCCGTCGGGAAAGAAGGATGTTCCGCGTCGGCGGAATGAAGATGGATCCTGAAGAAGAAGATTGAAGACCCCGCTTGGAAGATGACATCGCCCGGATCGAAGACTTCTTCAGCGCCGCTTGGAGGATCACTTCATCGGATGGAAGACTTCTTCAGCACCGCTTGGAGGATCACTTCATCGGATGGAAGATTTCTTCAGCGCCCCTTGGATGATGACTTCTGCCGCTCCGGATCTCCTCTTCAGTTCCATCGGTGGCTCGGCTGAGTGAAGACGACTAAAGGTAGGATGATCTTCAGGGGGGTAGTGTTAGGTTTTTTTAAGGGGGGTTTGGGTTAGATTAGGGGTATGTGGGTGGTGGGTTTTAATGTTGGGGGGTTGTATTTTTCTTTTACAGGCAAAAGAGCTGAATTTTTTGGGGCATGCCCCACGAAAGGCCCTTTTAAGGGCTGGTAAGGTAAAAGAGCTTTGACCTTTTTTAATTTAGAATTGGGTAGGGCATTTTTTTATTTTGGGGGGCTTTGTTATTTTATTAGGGAGCTTAGATTAGGTCTAAGTAGCTTAAAATTGTTGTAATATTTTTTAAATGTTTGTAAGTTATTTTTTTTATTTTTTGTAACTTAGCTTTTTTATTTTTTGTACTTTAGTTAGTTTATGTAATTGTATTTAATTGTAGTTATTTGTAGGTAATTTATGTAATTAATTTAATGATAGTGTAGTGTTAGGTTTAATTGTAACTTAGGTTAGGATTTATTTTACAGGTAATTTTGTATTTCTTTTAGCTAGGTAGTTATTAAATAGTTAATAACTATTTAATAACTATTCTACCTAGCTAAAATAAATACAAAGTTACCTGTAAAATAAATATAAATCCTAAGATAGGTACAATGTAATTATTAATTATATTGTAGCTATCTTAGGGTTTATTTTACAGGTAAGTATTTAGTTTTAAATAGGAATAATTTATTAAAGTATAGTGTAGTGTAGGTGTAATTGTAACTTAGGTTAGTTTTTATTTTACAGGTAAATTTATCTTTATTTTAGCTAGGTAAGCTATTAAATAGTTAATAACTATTTAATAGCTATTGTACCTAGTTAAAATAAATTGAAATTTGCCTGTAAAATAAAAATAAATCCTAAGATAGCTACAATATAATTATTTGTTATATTGTAGCTATATTAGGGTTTATTTTAAAGGTAAGTATTTAGTTTTTAAATAGGATTAATTTAGTTCATAATAGAAATATTATTTAGATTTATTTAATTAATATTTAAGTTAGGGGGTGTTAGGGTTAGTGTTAGACTTAGGTTTAGGGGTTAATAATTTTATTACAGTGGCGGCAGTGTAGTGGGGGGCAGGATAGGGGTTAATAAATTTATTATAGTGGCGACGGTGTAGGGGGGCAGGATAGGGATTAATAAATTTAATATAGGTTGCGGCGGGGTCCGGGAGCGGCGGTTTTGGGGTTAATACATATATTATAGTTGCGGCGGGGTCAGGGAGCAGCGGTTTAGGGGTTCATACATATATTATAGTTGTGGCAGAGTCAGGGAGCGGCGGTTTAGGGGTTAATACATATATTATAGTTGCGGCGGGGTCAGGGAGCGGCGGTTTAGGGGTTAACATGTTTATTATAGCTTGCGGTGGGCTCCGGGTGCGGCGGTTTAGGGGGTAAACACTTTATTTACTTGCGGCGGTGTAGGGGGGACAGACTAGGGGTGTTTAGACTCGGGGTACATGTTAGGGTGTTAGGTGCAGACATCTCCCATAGGAATCAATGGGATGTCTGGCAGCAGCGAACCTGAACTTTCGCTATGGTCAGACTCCCATTGATTCCTATGGGATCCGCTGCCTCCAGGGCGGCGGATTGAAAACCAGGTACGCTGGGCCGTAAAAGTGCCGAGCGTACCTGCTAGTTTTTTGATAACTAGGAAAAGTAGTCAGATTGTGCCGCACTTGTGTGCGGAACATCTGGAGTGACGTAAGAATCGATCTGTGTCGGACTGAGTCCGGCGGATCGAAGCTTACGTCACTAAATTCTACTTTTGCCGGTATCTAGGGCTTGATAACTAAGGCAAATCAGCCTCGCCACAAATACGCTGCAGAATTCCAGCGTATTTGAGGTTGACGGCTTGATAACTACCCCCCACTATATCAACTTTTACATGTCAACTTAATGTTGCAGTAATACATGTCGATAGAGGCTCCATATCCAGAAGACATTCTGCAGTATAGTCTACCTGGTTTGGTCAACATAGATTTTAGTACAGGAATGATACTCTGCTTTAAGTAGTTTGATATAGTCCATTTTAGGTACGAGCTCTGTTATCGATTTCATTTTTCTGTTTTACTCTGGGCCATGTATTTAACTGTTAAGTTTTATGGGTGAATTGCTTGAAGCGGACCGGGTTGACTGTTCATTATTATGTCTTCTCAAATTTTAGAAGGGTATCTTTTCTTGAGGCTAGGCTCTCTACCTATACTATTGTTATTTTTTATTATTTTTTTTTAATATATTTTTATTGAGGGTAAAAGAAATATAAACATGCAAGTGTCTTCAAAACAGAGAAGAAAAAAAAAATACTCAGGCAATACACTTCATGACCATAGAGTGACATATAGAATAACAAATGGAGCTAATACATAGGAATAACAAAAAAAGGCAATAATACAGCTTATTGTCCAAGTACTACCTTTAGTAAAAAGAAAGCAAAAGCTATCCAGCTCAAACCCTCATTTTTTTTTTCCTTCCAACCTCCTAGAAGCAGACGAGGCCACTTTTGGACCTCAAACCTTGAGAATAGAACACATACTAGGAGGAGTATTACCATATAAGGCCACTTATGGACCTTCAGTATATGACAACTATATATATAATTATTTACAACCTGTTCTAGGTGAACTAGCATAGTACAAGGCAAAGAAATACAACCTGTTCTAGGTGAACTAGCATAATACAAGGCAAAGAAAAAACATGCACCTCAAATATACCACTAAAGTTTGAATTAAGAATTTACATTCATCAGCCGACCCCCAGTAATAAAAAAAATTCCAAGTTACAGGGAGGGAATGATACACTATTTGCTGAGGCTACTCTGCAATATATCTTTACAGTGGACTATCTGGAAAATCAAATTGCTATTCAAGTATATATAGAGCCTAAAAGAAAATACCGCACAAACCTATAAAACCAAAACTAAGGTTCCACTCCTACCTAGTGGACACATCTAGTATGAATGAGAGATTCAAAAAAGATGTACTAGAAATCTATGAAAACCTACTGTCTATCCAAGTGCATACAGTATCTGTTTAAACTTTCAAAATTGCATTGAGAGTCTTTATAAATGGGTACAAATATCACATTCTGTTAAAGTACTACACAGTTCTGTATTAAAGGCACAAGCTTAAGCGCAAACATACATAGGTACGGGGGAATAGACTCCTATAGAAATATAGAAGACAGAATAGATGCTTTATCAATATTAAGCAGGATCTATACTATTCTTTGCCTGAATTTGAAAATAATATTAATTACCTCCCCTCTCAAAATATGTGTGCTTAGAATATAAACATGGTAATACATTACATATACACACTTAAATAAAAGCCTGCAAATGACAGAAGAAGAGGTTAGTGGATTGGGCTGCATACATATGATAAACCTGTAATACAGATTAGAATTCACAATCCATTAATAAAAAATTAAACTGTAAGTGGGAGTAAATTTCAAACTAGGCTACTGGTCTTGTAAGCATCATGCAATCTAGGATTTTAGATCAAAATGTCTGTAGAGATATTTCCAGGTATTAAATAAAATTGACAAGAAATTCAGAGCATTGCCACACTAACAGAGTGAAGCGGTCTGTTCAAAGTGGGGCATAGTATAAGAGCCTACCCTATACCGGTGCTTAAAAATTCTTGCTGTAGGGGAGCATTATATAGAATCTTTGTGTCTCGCAAGACAGTCAACTCAACCTCAATGCTCCAGGCACCCTGCCGCAAAGAAACATCGAAGAGTATGAGGCAATCTTGTGGAACCGGCCCCGCCATCTTTTTAAAGCAGGTATCCCAAAGTAACGCTGATGTGGCATAACTCTCCATTCCAGGTAAGCACCCAGCAATCTCCACCACAGCCGCATCAAACCGCCCAGCTTCTCCAAAATAGGGCTCTATCAACGAGGGCGATATGTCAAATCCTATGGGGATAATAGTGATCACCTCTGCAGCAACCTTCCAGGCAGAGGAGTATTGATCCATACTCTGGTAACTAGGACCCCTCACTCTCAATTTTACTAAACTAGGCTGCCCTGTTAGGATATCTTGCGGAGCGCTATGGACATCCCGGGGCTTTACAAAAGTAGGAGTGAAATGAACTGTGGCCTGCACCTCGGGATCAGCCGTATCCCACAAGGTCCGGGCGCTGAACAACTTGACCTGGTGGTTCCATGCATGTCGGCACAGCTGAAAGTACTTGCGGGTAGTCAATATGCAACATCTCCTCACACCTTAGCACACCTTATTAAGCGGTCAAAGTCCCGTATCATTGCCTCCTCAAGCTCAATAAAGAGGGATTGTATCACAAGGGCAATATCCTCCATGATGGATAGTAAGGAAAGTTTCACAAAGTAGCCCTAATTAGTAGGTAGATGAGAAACAAGGTATATTCTTCAGGTGCTCCAAGTTTTTATAGATTCTGCAGCACAAATGGCTGGATATACTGATAGTTCAGAATATAGTGGGGGGTAGTGAAGGTCCAGGCCGTTACTAGGCCTCTGCTGCGCACCTGCTCTAAAAAGTCTGCCAATTCTTATTAATATGCAAAAGACATATAAATCCGTTCTATAAGTGTTTCTGTTCTCTTATCTCTTGGATGGTAGTAAAATTTTCTGTTCTAAGGAGGGATAAACAGCAGATTTATCGGCTCCAATGTTCCACTGTACTTAAAAGGCAGCCATCTCAGTCGCTGGTTGGACACGCCCCCCATACTATTATTTTTTTTTATAATTTTTTTTTTTTATTGAAGTTAAAGTATAGATTAACAAACAAAATTCGCCTGAGGCCAATGTTACATCAGAGTAAATAATACATTGTCTATAAACTGACATTATTAGAAAAATACACATGTAACAATATAATCACAAATTAAATCTTAATATGAAGATAGGCAAAAGTTTAGGCGAGGTGGAATATAACTTCATTTTATGTTATATTATTAACAAATGATCTCCACAGTACTATAGAAAACAATTAATAGAACATCAGAGTCAGAGGTATCAGGCTGTGGAGATTTAGCTTATGTGTCAGCCACTCTTGGGCTGAGATATATAGGGGGAGGGGGATATTCAGCGGGTAAGCACCGCTATACATATAGGGGAGATGGTGGAGAGGCGGGGGGGGGGCGGGGCCTTATATAAGTATGAGTATTTTAAAGTATGAGCTAGGAGCTTAGAAATGTTCAAGTGGAGGGACCCAAGAACTATCTAGGGAAGGTTATATCTATTAAATCATAGAGCAGATTAGGGTGTTCTCTGTCATTAAGCTTCCCCTCTAATTATATGATTGTACCTATAAGGTTGAAGGAAACTTAGCTAGTAGAGGAGCATTATCAGGGCTTAGGATGGCTTAGCACTGTCATCACAGTAAGACTTATGAACTATGGGCCAGGAGAATATGGGGGTAGGCTGATTTTGACCATAGTAGAGTTCTGCAGGAGCGGGGATATTAGGAAGTGTGGAATATAGGGAACTTCTGGGGGAGCTCCTCACCTGGGGAAATGCTAGCTATAAGCGATGTGGGAAAAAGGAGTAAGGGTATGACCCGCAGGCAGCAAACCAGCGGGAAAGGGAGGAGAGGAGCTCAGCTGGAGCCGGAGATTCGTGCTACCAGTAAATTCTACATAGGGAGTATATCATTATTGGCAGGGAACATGTGCGGGCTAAGTAAAAGAATGCAACAATTCACAAGATAGCTTTTGGGATAGGTTAGCTCTGGGCTCCAAACAAATTTATATAAATCTACACAGCATGTTGGTATGAATATAAAAGGGGTTAACTCCTCTGAGGGATGTAGATAGTAAGGAAAAGAGTTTATCACCTCGTATGTAGGCATAATACCAATCTCCAATATTTGCAATGTTCAAAACTTGGTAACTTTGAAAATAAACTGTGTAATCCTGCAGGGTATCACATAGATATGTATACACAAAAATAAACAATCCCACTAAAAAAGAGGAGTAGTATCTGTGAAAATTTATGCCATATGCTGGCTGTAATAATGGAAAGTAAACTAGGGTGAGGCTATGTATTAAGCACTTAAGTGTATAGTACAATAAGTAGAGATAGACTAACATCTATGTTAATTGAGTTGTCACTACTCTAATATGGCCATACACAGATATGTGGATTACATATTAAAACATCATGGGACAAAATAAGTGGTAAGCATTAATGACATTCCACAGGTACCATCTGTAAAAGCTGCATGACGTCACAAATAAATAACCACATTAATATAGACAGTTACATTTATGATTAGGAGTCCCCTTATCTACAAAACATTAAACCTGAGAAATAGAGTTATGAGTTTGTATATAAACTAGCTAAATTGTCGAGCACGTTGACAACTGAGATCCAAAACATGTATATAAACCTATTGCATAAATATTCCACATTAGTGCGATCAGAAGGATAGTATAGGCTAAGGAGCCTACCTGGGTATAATATATTTATTGTTCTACATAAGCTGAGCCTGTATTTTAACTAACTAAGTCAAATAAACAAGTGCTTAATGCTGAGTTAAAGTAGTAACGCTGCAGCTATAAAAATTGCATGTGGCTATGTATTACAAGCGGCATTGACTAAGATTAGATTAGTGGAACATAAAGAGACTATGCATTAGTGCTTGCGGTGATGCGTGCAACCTCAAGTGAGGTCGCAGGTATATATAGGCCGCATAGCGTAAAATATTGTCATACAAACAAGTGAGCTTATAATTACCCCTACCTGCAGAGACCTTTAATATTTGAGCAGAGAAGCATTAAAGCAGTATACATTGATATGTGACCAAATATAGACTATTTGGAAAGTGATCCCTCTGCTAAGATGGCTACAGCATGTGGGAGGTTATAGAACAATACATAATGTTATACTGTGAGATACAAAACGTATTAAGGTCTCAATGTCCCAGAACGGTCCTTTACATTTCCGTTCATAAAAACCAGTTGTTAGGAAGAGAAAGACAAAGAAAATATAGCATCTGCAATAAAGTTAATCTAGAGTGCAGACATTTGCATCAAAAACTCTAGTAAATAGTATACAATAGGATAGATGGTTCACTGATCTTATGTTGTCAGAGCAGGCTAACAATCAACCTTAACATATCTAGAAAGTACATCAATAAGCTAAATATTCTTATACTAAAACATTATGCATAACCCCCTAGGATGCTATATATCCAATATCTAAGTGCCTATGTATTCAAGCAGGGGGGTGTTAAATAAAGTATTTGCATGTTTGACTATTATTGAGCTTTGGTTTTATATGTCTACAGGGGTTTATATGTGGCTATCAGACAATTGTAATACTTTCCAAAGTCCCATTCTTCAGATCTCTCAATTGTCATAATGGGTTAAATGTTATTCACAGCTTAGGCCAAATTATATCGGTTCATGTATAATCTGTGAAGACACAGAGTATACTTGGAGAATCTGCCGCATTGCCACTCACTAACCAATTCCAAGCTTGTCCAGAATAATCCAATGTGTGGATGCTAGGCCCTTGCTGCGCACATGTGTGATGGCGCCCAACCTTGTGCAGATGAATCTAGGCGCTCCTAATGGCATAACCGGGTCTATCATATAGTGCCGGGACCAAGAATTTACTTGATTGGGCTGAGGTGGGCAATCCGTTTGCAAATATTGTGCTATGTTTACCTCACTCATCACAGCGCACATCGCTGTGATCGTGTCTCCTTCATGTGTATGGCATGGCTTAGATATTACTCTGCGGTCAGTCTCTATATGCTGTGCGTTGTGAGTTACTTCAGGCAATGGCAGTTGCACCCCAGTAGACACAGGAGCTGCAAGTGGTGAACCCTGTCTACGGATACCTGACTCCTCGGCTCGAGCGGCACTTTCACGCTGTACCCTGTGGTTCAGTATGTCTTCAGACTGAAGGTGAGCGCCTTGTGTAGAAGGGGCCTGCAGTAGCACTGCTCTGTTCTCCGCCATCTTGCTTGTAGCGCCGCCCGCTTGATTGCCTGGAATTCTAGGTGCGATTGATTGCTGGGCAGTAGACTCAGTCTCCTTTTTATGTTGTGATATATATTTTAGTAGAGATGATATATCGTCCGCAAGGCTACGATAATGATTCTCCAAAAGTTGCTGAGTCTTCAGCTCCCATGCTTGCAGCGCTTCCATGTTGGCGCGACAGCTCACCTCTGTGGCGATTGTTAAGCACTGTTGTCGCTTCAGGATTCTTCACAAATCAGGGATTCTGTAGTTACTAGGTGGACTGTAGTTTCTCACCTACATATATAGCTTAGGATAATGCTTAAGAGAAGCCGTTTATTGAAAGTTTTTAGAGTATGGCCCAGGAGCTTAGTAGATATGCTTCTGGTTGCCTCGGCTGTTGGCTCCCCCCATACTATTATTTTAATCGTCATCTTTTGGTTACATGTTAACCAACTTATCCATCTACTTTACATCAGTATAGCTAGAAATACAATCTATTTCGGATAAACAAAAGCTCTGCAGATGGTTATATAACAGCTCACGAGTATGGTATAAAACAGCTATATATGTTGAGGTTACTATTTATAATTGCTATAGCGTAGCTACCAGCTAGTACACTTGGGTCTGAGATACTTTATAGTACACATAAGAAGATGTTAAACGGTTAACAGTCATTATCTTTGATACTGTAAAGATTCCTGTAATGTTTTAGTCTGCTAGAATAGGTGTTGTACATAATAAAAGGATGGGAGTTAAGCATTATAGATTAGTTTATATAAACATATATGGGATCGCCTGTCTGCAGCCGGGGCAGGGGAATCCCTCCGTTTGGATTGCTATTCTCAAAATAATAGGTATGTAACCCTCCATCAGTGCTATAGCATCCTACCGTAATTGACTTAAATTTAGATCACTTAACCCCATTACTGAGGTCATGTATATACAGTCCCACCTTGATTGGCTTATAAGTTAACCTGTCTATGTTATCTTCTATTTTCTATAAGGATGTGGGCCTGATGAGTATTGGGATACTGCCAACATGGATTTATTTATACTGTATACATGCCTTGTTTAACTCTTTCCCCTTGGGGTCAGTACTAGCTTTACTTGCTATATTACACTGGTGGTAGAATCTGTTAGAGACCTGCTGGTTTAGATATACACAAGCAAAGTTCTATATGGTATGCAGCCATTAAAACATCATAATTTAAGCTCCCCAATTTGTACACTCATACTTATGGATTACTGGTGGGCTACTTGTTCTAGTGTTAATAATGTTAGCTTTTCTATGACAAAAACTCATCACCAGTGCTCAGCTATGTCTAAGTATTGGAGCTTTTGGAGGAATGAGGCTTTTCTTATTACTATTGTCTTGGCACAATGATACCACTGCCCCCTCATAATTTATAACTTACGTAACTCATACTTACGCTACTATATACAGCCCACCTTTCACCCTTTATACTTTTGCAGCTTGAGAGATACACTATCACCTTAAGATCGACCATTATTCTGTTCACTCCCTTTGGCTCCCAATATTCCCTCCTCCGCTCCCCCCCCCCCATATTTCTAGTGGTGTTTACCTGCTGCATATCCCCTATGACCATTTTCGCTTCATCCTGAAACACTTCACTGTAAAGGTATAATTTCTGTGGTTATCATTTCAAGAATACTATTGTTTCCTATATTAGTTGGTTCATGAGTAACCATCTAAATAATCACTGTTAAATGCTATTCTATATGTTTTAAAACAAGATTCTCTAAGGCCTAGATTTGGAGTTTGGCGGTAGCCGTGAAAACCAGCGTTAGAGGCTCCTAACGCTGGTTTTAGGCTACCGCCGGTATTTGGAGTCACTCAAAAAAGGGTCTAACGCTCACTTTTCAGCCGCGACTTTTCCAATAAAAATATTACAACAATTTTAAACTAATTACACCTACTCTAAGCCCCCTAATAAAATAACAAAGCCCCCCAAAATAAAAAAATGCCCTACCCTATTCTAAATTACTAAAGTTCAAAGCTCTTTTACCTTACCAGCCCTGAACAGGGCCCTTTGCAGGGCATGCACCAAGAAGTTCAGCTCTTTTGCCTGTAAAAAAAACCATACAATACCCCCCCCCCAACATTACAACCCACCACCCACATACCCCTAATCTAACCCAAACCCCCCTTAAATAAACCTAACACTAAGCCCCTGAAGATCTTCCTACCTTATCTTCACCATACCAGGTTCACTGATCGATCCAGAAGAGCTCCTCCGATGTCCTGATCCAAGCCCAAGCGGGGGGCTGAAGAGGTCCATGATCCGGCTGAAGTCATCATCCAAGCGGGAGCTGAAGAGGTCCATGATCCGGCTGAAGTCTTCATCCAAGCGGGAGCTGAAGAGGTCCATGATCCGGATGAAGTCTTCTATCAACGGCATCTTCAATCTTCTTTCATTGGGAGCCATCATCTTCCATCCGACGCGGAACATCCTCTTCTCCCGACGCCTACTAGCTGAATGACGGTTCCTTTAAATGACGTCATCCAAGATGGCGTCCCTCGAATTCCGATTGGCTGATAGGATTCTATCAGCCAATCGGAATTAAGGTAGGAAAATTCTGATTGGCTGATGGAATCAGCCAATCAGAATCAAGTTCAATCCGATTGGCTGATCCGATCAGCCAATCAGATTGAGCTCGCATTCTATTGGCTGATCGGAACAGCCAATAGAATGCGAGCTCAATCTGATTGGCTGATTGAATCAGCCAATCGGATTGAACTTGATTCTGATTGGCTGATTCCATCAGCCAATCAGAATATTCCTACCTTAATTCCGATTGGCTGATAGAATCCTATCAGCCAATCGGAATTCGAGGGACGCCATCTTGGATGACGTCATTTAAAGGAACCGTCATTCGGCTAGTAGGCGTCGGGAGAAGAGGATGTTCCGCGTCGGATGGAAGATGATGGCTCCCGAAGAAAGAAGATTGAAGATGCCGTTGATAGAAGACTTCATCCGGATCATGGACCTCTTCAGCTCCCGCTTGGATGAAGACTTCAGCCGGATCATGGACCTCTTCAGCTCCCGCTTGGATGATGACTTCAGCCGGATCATGGACCTCTTCAGCCCCCCGCTTGGGCTTGGATCAGGACATCGGAGGAGCTCTTCTGGATCGATCGGTGAACCTGGTATGGTGAAGATAAGGTAGGAAGATCTTCAGGGGCTTAGTGTTAGGTTTATTTAAGGGGGGTTTGGGTTAGATTAGGGGTATGTGGGTGGTGGGTTGTAATGTTGGGGGGGGGTATTGTATGTTTTTTTTTACAGGCAAAAGAGCTGAACTTCTTGGGGCATGCCCCGCAAAGGGCCCTGTTCAGGGCTGGTAAGGTAAAAGAGCTTTGAACTTTAGTAATTTAGAATAGGGTAGGGCATTTTTTTATTTTGGGGGGCTTTGTTATTTTATTAGGGGGCTTAGAGTAGGTGTAATTAGTTTAAAATTGTTGCAATATTTTTCTTATGTTTGTAAATATTTTTTTATTTTTTGTAACTTAGTTCTTTTTTATTTTTTGTACTTTAGTTAGTTTATTTCATTGTAGTTATTTGTAGGAATTGTATTTAATTTATTTATTGATAGTGTAGTGTTAGGTTTAATTGTAACTTAGGTTAGGATTTATTTTACAGGTTAATTTGTAATTATTTTAACTATTTTAGCTATTAAATAGTTCTTAACTATTTAATAGCTATTGTACCTGGTTAAAATAAATACAAAGTTACCTGTAAAATAAATATAAATCCTAAAATAGCTATAATATAATTATAATTTATATTGTAGCTATATTAGGATTTATTTTACAGGTAAGTATTTAGCTTTAAATAGGAATAATTTATTTAAGAAGAGTTAATTAATTTCGTTAGATTAAAATTATATTTAATTTAGGGGGGTGTTAGTGTTAGGGTTAGACTTAGCTTTAGGGGTTAATACATTTATTAGAATAGCGGTGAGCTCCGGTCGGCAGATTAGGGGTTAATAATTGAAGTTAGGTGTCGGCGATGTTAGGGAGGGCACATTAGGGGTTAATACTATTTATTATAGGGTTAGTGAGGCGGATTAGGGGTTAATAACTTTATAATAATAGCGGTGCGGTCCGCTCGGCAGATTAGGGGTTAATAAGTGTAGGCAGGTGGAGGCAACGTTGTGGGGGGCAGATTAGGGGTTAATAAATATAATATAGGGGTCGGCGGTGTTAGGGGCAGCAGATTAGGGGTACATAGGGATAATGTAAGTAGCGGCGGTTTACGGAGCGGCAGATTAGGGGTTAAAAATAATATACAGGGGTCAGCGATAGCGGGGGCGGCAGAATAGGGGTTAATAAGTGTAAGGTATGGGGTGTTTAGACTCGGGGTACATGTTAGGGTGTTAGGTGCAGATGTAGGAAGTGTTTCCCCATAGCAAACAATGGGGCTGCGTTAGGAGCTGAACGCGGCTTTTTTGCAGGTGTTTTTTTCAGCTCAAACAGCCCCATTGTTTCCTATGGGGGAATCGTGCACGAGCACGTTTTTGAGGCTGGCCGCGTCCGTAAGCAACTCTGGTATCGAGAGTTGAAGTTGCGTTAAATATGCTCTACGCTCCTTTTTTGGAGCCTAACACAGCCATTCTGTGGACTCTCAATACCAGAGTTATTTTAAAGGTGCGGCCAGAAAAAAGCCAGCGTTAGCTTTTCGGGTCGTTACCGACAAAACTCCAAATCTAGCCGTATATGTTTTAAAACACGTTTTGCATTATGAGTGAAAAAGCCTCATAACGCTGCTGCTTTTTTTTAATTTTTTTTTTTTTTTTTTTATTGAGGTTGAGAGCATACAATCATAAAACGGCAACAGTGACATTAAAGGAGTTATACAAATGCATCATAGTGTACAATAGTCACAGATAATATTTCCAGAACCTCACTTTTTCTATATATTATATAGTTAAAATCCTATAGAAGCACAACTAAATAATAATCAAACAATTTCCCTTAGTAATAAATTGTGGTCTCTCTTGGACCACCTAGAAAGACATAGGAAATAACGGGAAAAATGTAGGGATACCTCAAACAGAAAGAGACCACTTTTGGGCCTCAGCTTGTAGCTTGCTTTAAACTAGGAATAAAAAGGGAAAAAGGGGGAAGGAAAAAAGAAAAGGGGAAGTCGCCTCATTGCAGTGAGAAAACCATGACTGACAATAAATCTTTGCTATCTGCTTTCCACAGACATTGTTGTCTAATTCAAGTGTGCTGCCTCTTTCTCTAAGACTTGGTTTGGGTCTATTCTATAAATATGAAGTGTAGTATAAAACGGCCTCATGGTCTCTCTATATGTGGTAGTATGACTTATTTTCTAATGAAATAGTAGTGGAGGCTACTAGCATAGTGGGAAGTGGGAAACCAGAGGAGGTGTGAGGCAGGGTGGAGGAAGCAGAACAGTACAGTCCTAGCTATCATCTGGATAGAGGGGTTTACCCCAGCTCACACACATATCAAGTAAACTATATTTGGAGCTCCAAGGAGGGACATAAACTGAATATACTTTGCCGTGCATTGAGAGGGGATCTACCCAGCCATCATACATAATGTCAATATGCCTAAAGATCAATAGGGCAGACTGCCTCAAGCTAACAAAAGGTCAGGTCCGCATTGGATTAGTCCATATAAAAGATGAGCCTGGCACTAGCTAACAGTGAGAACAGCTCAAGCAACCTGAAATAAGAGGAAAACTTAATGTACAATAATAAAATGTTATGTGAAAAACGGTTAATACTACTGCTGGTTGCAACGTGAGAAGTCAATTATTATATTAACTAACAGTAAAAACTATGAACAGTATAAGTTTATAGCGATGTGAATATAACAATAATTTCTAGCAAACTTCTGAGACTAGGAGTAACGGCAATGTCATAGTGAAATCCCCTCAGAGTCCCATGAGTCACTTTATGTGAAAAGCAATAACGCTAAATTATTTTAGCCTACTCCACTTCTCTGGAAAGACCATGCATTATTAACAAATCTCCTGAAGCAAGGGTTCCACAAAACCTTGGGTTCTTTCATCCCAGGTGCCGAGTTTAAAGTCTCTGGAAGCTGAACAAGTCTTACCGTTTGCATCCCTACCTCGGCAGTGTGAAGCAGAAATTTCTTGCCGTACAAGGTTCTCCTCAATTCCAAGTCCCACGAGGGTGAGAGTGCCGTTTTCCAATCACAGCTCGAAGCAGCCAAATCACGCTGATCTGTTTGTAAGCTGTTCTTCTCATCCGAGATGTGGGGTATCTTCGGGGACAAAATTACTTTCAGGGGAGCGCGTTGGTAAGCGGGGGCACAAACCTCTTGTACGGGAGTTATTGTGGACATCGGTTGTACAAAAGCGCCTAGAACTGCTTCCGATATTAGTCCTCCTCCGGAGTCAGTTGCGCCTGGTGTGTCTGCTTGCTGTAGAGTCCGTGGGGAGATCAGTGGTCTCAGAACCCTGCTCAGTTCCTGTTACAACTTTTCAAAGTGCATCTTGAGGAGAGATTTTATCTCCCATTCCCACCGATCCACAGCAGCCATAGATAATTCCATGATGCGACGTTGTCAGGGAAATATCTATTACTTTCAAATCTATTTAGAGTAGGCGTCCAGACTGTAAATTACAGGTTGTAACTCTCTCAGTAGCTCAATTGGAGACTTCCCTCAGTTATTATCCTATAATAAAGGATATCGTAACCCCGGAGTTCGGGGGGGGTAATAACACGGCAGCCCCAGACCTACGTTTCAAAACCTATACAGGTTCCTCTTTTCATAAGTTGCTTCGTAGTTGTAACAATGGCTTCAGTCCTGGTAATAGGCCTGATCCGTAGCTGCCTCAGAGAACATAGGCAGGAGCTCCATCAAAACATCAACTCTAAGAAAATCTCTATTCACCTTGATAAATAGCCGATGAATAACCGTTTCAGAGCAATAGATATTGAAGATTTACTATATTAAACTTGTAAAAATAGCTTCAGATTCAGAGAGCTTCACTAAGATGCATCCTGCCACAGAGAGTGTAGGCTCCGCCCCCCCATAACGCTGCTTTTTCACTACTGCTGCTATTATGAGTCTTGTAGGTACAGCTGTACCGCACACTTTTTTGGCCGTCACTACCACACTTTTTAAAAAGTTATTTTTCAATGGGACTTCCATAGCGCCGGTATTACGAGTTTGCCTGTCTGGCCAAAAAGTGAGCGGTACAGCCTATAACTACAAGATCCGTACCATCACCTGTAAATAGTTATCAACTATTTACTAGCTACCTAGTCAAAATAAATACAAATTTACCTGTAAAATAAAACCTAACCTGTCTTACACTAAAACCTAACATTACACTAAAATTAAATAAATTAATTTAACAAAATACATTTATCTAAATTACAAAAAATAATAAACACTAAATTATACAAAATAAAAAAAGAAATTATCAAATATTTAAACTAATTACACCTAATCTAATAGCCCTATCAAAATAAAAAAGCCCCCCCCCCCAAAATAAAAAAAAACCCTAGCCTATACCAAACTTCCAATGATCCTTAAAAGGGCCTTTTGCGGGGCATTGCCCCAAATAAATCAGCTCTTTTACCTGTAAAAAAAAATACAAACAACCCCCAAAAGAAAAACCCACCACCCACACAATCAAGCCCCCCAAAAAAAACCTACCTCAAAAACCTAAGCTCCCCATTGCTCTGAAAAGGGCATTTGGATGGGCATTGCCCTTAAAAGGGCATTTAGCTCTTTTACGTGGCCCAAAGTCCCTAATCTAAAATTAAAACCCAACCAATAAACCCTTTAAAAAAACTAACACTAACCCCCAAAGATCCACTTACAGTTTTTGAAGACTGGACATCCATCCTCAGGAGAAGTCTTCATCCAAGTGGCAAGAAGTCCTCAACGAATCCGGGAGAAGTCTTTATCCAAGCGGCAAGAAGTCGTCCTCCAGACGGGCAGAAGTCTTCATCCAGATGGTATCTTTATCTTCATCCTTCTGATGTGGAGTGGCTCCATCTTCAAGACATCCGGCGTGGAGCATCCTCTTCTTTTGCTGGCTATTGAAGAATGAAGTTTCCTTTAAATGACGTCATCCAAGATGGCATCCCTTGAATTCCGATTGGCTGATAGAATTCTATCAGCCAATCGGAATTAAAGGGTAAAAAATCCTATTGGCTGATGCAGTCATCCAATAGGATTGAGCTTTAATCCTATTGACTGATCCAATCAGCCAATAGGATTGAGCTCGCATTCTATTGGCTGTTCCAATCAGCCAATAGAATGCAAGCTCAATCCTATTGGCTGATTGCATTTTTTACCCTTTAATTCCGATTGGCTGATAGAATTATATCAGCCAATCAGAATTCAAGGGATGTCATCTTGGACAAAGTCATTTAAAGAAAACTTCATTCTTGAAGAGCCATCGAAAGAAGAGGATGTTCCGTGCTGGATGTCTTGAAGAAGGAGCTGCTCCGCGTCGGAAGGATGAAGATAGAAGATGCCGTCTGGATGAAGACTTCTGCCCGCCTGGAGGACGACTTCTTGCCTCTTGGATGAAGACTTCTCCCGGATTCGTTGAGGACTTCTTGCCGCTTAGATGAAGACTTCTCCCAGCTGGATGAGGATGGATGTCTGGTTTTCAAAAACTGTAAGTGGATCTTCGGGGGTTAGTGTCAGGTTTTTTAAGGGTTTATTGGGTGGGTTTTAATTTTAGATAAGGGACTTTGGGCAACGTAAAAGAGCTAAATGCCCTTTTAAGGGCAATGCCCATCCAAATGCCCTTTCCAGGGCAATGGGAAACTTAGGTTTTTTTAGGTAGTTTTTTTTGGGGGGTTGGTTGTGTGGGTGGTGGGTTTTACTGTTGGGGGGTTGTTTGTATTTTTTTTTTACAGGTAAAAGAGCTGATTTCTTTGGGGCAGTGTAGGCTAGGGTTTTTTTTTTATTTTGTGGGGCTTTTAATTTTGATAGGGCTATTAGATTAGGCGTAATTAAATATTTGATAATTTCTTTTTTTATTTTGTGTAATTTAGTGTTTATTATTTTTTGTAATTTAGATAAATGTATTTTGTTAATTTAATTTATTTAATTTTATTGTAATGTTAGGTTTTAGTGTAAGGCAGGTTAGGTTTTATTTTACAGTTACATTTGTATTTATTTTAACTAGGTAGCTAGTAAATAGTTAATAACTATTTACTAACTAGTCTACCTAGTTAAAATAAATACAAACTTAGCTGTGAAATAAAAATAAAACCTAAGATAGCTACAATGTATATTAGTTATATTGTAGCTCGCTTAGGTTTTATTTTATAGGTAAGTATTTAGTCTTAAATAGGAATTATTTAGGTAATAATAGTAATTTGTATTTAGATATATTTTAATTATATTAAAGTTAGGGGTGTTAGGGTTATACTTAGGGTTAGGTTTAGGGGTTAATATATTTATTTAGTGTTAGTGATGTGGGAGGCCAGAGGTTTAGGGGTTAATAACTTTAGTATAGTTGTGGCGGCGACGATGGGGGTAGCAGTTTAGGGGTTAATAAGTGTAGGTAGGTGGCAGCGATGTCGGGCGGCAGATTAGGGGTTAATAAGTGTAATGTAGGTGGCAGCAATGTGGGGGGCGGCAGATTAGGGGTTAATAAGTGTAATGCAGGTGTCGGCGATGTCAGGGGCAGCAGATTAGGTGTGTATAGATTTGGGGATTATGTTAGGGTGTTAGGTTTAAACATACATTTTCTTTCCCCATAGACATCAATGGGGCTGCGTTATGGAGCTTTACGCTCCATTATGAAAAATAAAACCCAGCAAATTAGAGGAGCGCTAAATGAAAGCAGCTAATAAAATGAAAACTGTGATATTTATTAATTTTGAACCTCAGTTTAAGGATCAGAGCGCTCTGAATTTTTCTTTACTTAAACAGTTAAGTATCTTTCATAACATCTACACGTTTCAGCTTTAACAAGCCTTTTTCAAGATGTTCCCTCCCATCCATTATTCCTCTATTTATTCAGGATTGATCCTCCAAGGTGCTTCCTTTTCTTAAAGGTGTATTTTTCTTTATTTCTCTTCAAGGGATAGTCCGTGAATGTAATCATAAATACTAGTGAAAATTTCATCACAACTGTTATATTTTAGTAAACAATATATATATATATATATATATATATATATATATATATATATACATTCCTTGTTATTGTTAAAACCTTTGCTACTGAATTGACTAATTGCAAAAAATGAAAATGAACCAAAAAACGGGGAATAATTATTATTTACATTATGCAATAAAAACAGCTCATATTACAGATACATTATTTTTAAGTGAATTACTAAAACTGGAAGAATTTTGTAAAATGAATTTATTATAGTGGTGGATCCCAATTTATCTATATCTCCAATTCTATGTTTATAAGTTTAAAAAATTCCATAAATTCATTATATAAGTGACTATTTGAAAATAACTTAGATTTGGTTATATCTCAAATTTATATATATATATATATATATATATATATATATATATATATATATATAATTCCATGTGAAGTGCCTAGTGCATAAATTAATATTTATAAAATTGAT
The DNA here is from genome assembly GCF_027579735.1 of Bombina bombina. Taxonomy (NCBI): domain Eukaryota; kingdom Metazoa; phylum Chordata; class Amphibia; order Anura; family Bombinatoridae; genus Bombina; species Bombina bombina. The sequence goes on along the minus strand of NC_069505.1, from coordinate 366,305,454 downwards.
ATTTATGTAATATATTTTGTTTTTTGTTTCAATAAAAGGGATAACTTTAACCCCCTTATTTTTTTGTGACAAAATTAAGTAAGTGTTAAGTGCTCTATTTAAAATATTAAAATATTAAAAAATCAACTAGTTGAACTTTATTATTCCATAATGGCATTAAAATCTAATTCTGCATTCAAACCTCTTGGTTCTAAGCTTTTAAATAAAAAGATTAATTCTGCTTCCCATTTTAATAATTTTTTATTTATATCACCCCCCCTGGGGTCACTTTTTATTTTCTTAATACCCCAATATCTAAAATTTTTAGTGTCCTGGTTGTGATATTCTTTAAAATGTCGGGATAATAAATGGCCTATTTAATAGGTAAGTATTTATTTTATAGGTAAGTATTTAGTCTTAAATAGGAATTATTTAGGTAATAATAGTAATTTGTATTTAGATATATTTTAATTATATTAAAGTTAGGGGTGTTAGGGTTATACTTAGGGTTAGGTTTAGGGGTTTATATATTTATTTAGTGTTAGTGATGTGGGAGGCCAGAGGTTTAGGGGTTAATAACTTTAGTATAGTGGTGGCGGTGACGATGGGGGTAGCAGTTTAGGGGTTAATAAGTGTAGGTAGGTGGCAGCGATGTCGGGGGCGGCAGATTAGGGGTTAATAAGTGTAATGTAGGTGGCAGCTATGTCGGGGGCGGCAGATTAGGGGTTAATAAGTGTAATGCAGGTGTCGGCGATGTCAGGGGCAGCAGATTAGGGGTGTTTAGATTTGGGGATTATGTTAGGGTGTTAGGTTTAAACATACATTTTTTTTCCCCATAGACATCAATGGGGCTGCGTTATGGAGCTTTACGCTCCATTATTGCAGGTGTTAGGCTTTTTTTTAGCCGGCTCTCCCCATTGATATCTATGGGGAAATTGTTTACGAGCATGTAACAGCAGCTCAAAGCAGCGCTGGTATTTGTGTGCATTATGGAGCTCAACGCTGCCATATTGCCTGCAAACAGCAGGTTTTTGGAAAACCTGTAATAGCAGCGCTATTAAAGATGAGCGGTGGAAATAACTTGCAAGTTATTACCGAGCCACTCATAACGCAAAACTCATAATCTGGCCGTAAGTATTGTACAATTATCACCTGTTGATATATGAGATTTAACGGTAAATTATGCATCTACTGAGTGGAGACAACCCTCCTTGTTCATGTATAGTACTTGTTATGCTATTTTGCTGATGTTTATGTATCAAGAATCTCAATAAAACATTATTGTAAAAAAAATATACTTTTTTTTTCTTTTTTTGTATTTTGTAGTTTTCTGATAGTGTGTGTGTATGTAGATAGATAGATAGATAGATAGATAGATAGATAGATATACAGGCAGATAAGATTGCACATGATTTTGGTCTTTAATGATATGCATAATTAGTCATCTTTTTATATAATTTCAAGAGAGGAGATACTATATTTAAATTAAATTAAAGGTACATAATACTACTATGCTAAATCCCTTGAAACTGATGCTCTATAACTGCAAAAAGCTGACAGTAAAATATCACCTGAGCATCTCTATGTAAAAAAAAGGAAGATATTTTACCTCATAATTTCCTCAGCTCAACAGAGTAAGTTCTGTGTAAAAAGTTATACTTCAGCTGCTGTCCAGCTGCAGGTAAAAAAATAATAATTAAGTGCTGAGGTCATGAACTATTTTACTGTGATCTCATGAGATTTCACTTAACTTTCATAAAATTTCATAGTAAACTTCCTTAAACTGAATAGGGAAATAACATGAGTGTGCACAAGGCTCACTCCCTTGCCTGTCCCGGGAAAGACATACTGATTTGCTGCCTAAAGTCCTTCACAGTGGTGTGTGAATACTTAGGACATTTTGAGGTAAAATAGCTTTCTTTTTTACATAAAGATGTTCAGGGGATATTTTCTAATCATCTTTTTACAGCTATGCTGCATCACTGTCAAGTGTTTCAACATTTGGGTATCATGGCCCTTTCAACTTAAATATCTCACTATGAGCTTAAAAGCTGATTTTCTGTAAATTATTACACAGCTGGATAGAGCTCCACAGTTTTCTTTCTAGACAAAGTTAAATTTCTTTGCACATAGGTTTTATCCCTTAATTGTCTCTTTTATACCTTCTTCTTAAATCTAGCTGGGCCATGATATTTCAATATTATTAAAGTCTTTATTGTACAGGCTCTTCTGAAGTCCTGGAAGCTCATATTTTATGGAGTTTTGTACATTTCCATTAAAATGAAATAACAGAAGGAATCAGGTCTCTGAAAGTCTGCATACCATTGAGTAAATCATTTCATAACCTGAATTTTAATGGTGCTCCTCTGTCTTCACAAACACATTGTTCATGTGTTTTTTTTTCTGCTGCAGTTGAAAGCTGTATCTCATGTGGTAACAGCCTATTAAAAGAAAACATTCTACGGGTTACAGCTATAGGTTTTGCTGCTTAATGACCAATAATTACGAGAATGACAATTCTTTGTTAATATACACATATTAACACATAAATATATATGTTTATTACTGTGATTTCAGTGTATTTAGTGTATGTGCAAAACCAAACGTTACATCCAGAGGGGTTTTCAGCTGTGGAAAAATAGCCCTAAACATGTGTCAATAATATTCCAGAATTAGAACAAACAGGACAGGCACATACTAAGTATAGTACAATTTTTCACAAAACCAAAAACGTAAATAAGTGCTACTTATAAACAATGAAAATGGTTGATGTGACGGATACCCCAGCTATCCCGACTGGGTAGCTCCACCAAGAGGGGTCCTTCCTCTACCCGGAACCTGGAACAAGCTGCTATGTAGCGGAGAAAGTGATTATAGCAGGAGCCCACCCAAATAACTAGACAGACAAGCATTCAGGTGAAACAAGAACTGATTTTATTGAAAACACACACTCCTTTATAACACAAACATGGGGTCTTATCTTGCTCCCAAATCTTCCACTATTCCCGCCTCTCCAGACAGGCTGGCGTCTGCCATAGCAGCCACAGTTCCACAGAGACCCAGGACGCAGGGGTGGTGGTTCCAGGTTGATCCCAGGGGAGTGGTGGCACTTTCAGGGTGTCATTTGAAAGCTCTCGGCCCCCAGATGCCACTGTCTAAAAAGGCATGATTCGTTACTGGGACTGGAGTTACAGCCCAGTAAAGATAGGGGGCTATGGGTTGTCCAAAACCCCCAGTTCCCAAAGGAGCTCCCCTCCAGCAATCACCCCACCTCTTGTCCTCCCTAGGGGCTACCAATCCCCAAAAGAGTGGAGCTCTGTGGCAAATGGCCGCTGGAGCGACCAGGGGTAAAGTTAGCAGGTGTCCAGCGTGAAGCGGCCGACCAGGAGTTCCAGGAGCCCAGCTAGTCTGAGAGAGGTTAGGCGGCCTTGATGCAGCCGACCAGCAGTTCCAGGAGCCTGGCCAGCCTAGGAGGATTTTCCCGGTCAAGGATCAGCTCTTTCAAGAACAGGTTCACATACATTTCTAACCAAAGGGAAGGGTTTGGAAATCAAGGTTGCTCTGAGGAGCCCAAAATCTCGGCCTGGGGCTGTCCGATGAGCTATGCCACTTCAGTCTGCCGGGAAAGTCCATCAGCGCTTCCATTGATTTTTCCTGGCCTGTACTGAATGTCAAAGTTAAAGGGCTGCAGGGCTAAACTACACCGCAACAATCTTCCATTGTCTCCGGAAACTCTGTTAAGCCGTATGAGGGGGTTGTGGTCGGTGAGGACGGTGAAAGGTCTCCCATAGAGGTAGGGCTGTAGCTTCTTCAGGGCCCATACCAGGGCCAGACACTCCTTCTCCACTGCCGGATAGCCTACCTCTCTGGGCAACAGCTTTCTACTAATATAGGCTACGGGGTGGTACTGCCCCTCTTCATCTGCCTGGCTTAACACAACTCCCAACCCGAAAATGGAGACATCTGTGTGGACAGAATAACTTTGGTGGGGTTAGGAGCCGCCAGTACTGGAGCAGAGACTAAGGCAGACTTAAGGCTCTGGAAGGCAGCTTCTCACTCAGGGGACCACAGGACCTGTCGGGGCAGTCATTTACGGGTCAGGTCTGTCAGGGGTTTAGTTAGGGCACGTAGTTGGGGACAAATCTTCTGTAGTAACCAATGGTTCCCAGGAACGCTAGCACTTGAGTTTTGGTTCGGGGAGTGGGCCAGTTGGCCAATGCCTCAACCTTAGCCGGCTCTGGCCGCTGCTTTCCACAGCCCACTCGGTGGCCTAGGTACTGGACCTTCAGAGCGACCAATGGTACATTTGTCGGGCTTCAAAGTCAGCCCGGTGGCTCTGAGGTGATCTAAAACGACGCCTAAGCGGACCAAATGGGCCTCCCAGGTGTCGCTATAGATGGCGATGTCATCCAGGTAGGCACAGGCATAGTCTTGGAGGCCAGCCAGAAGGCGATCCAATATCCTTTGGAAGGTGGCTGGAGCGTCCTTCATCCCAAACGGCATAACTTTGAACTGGTAGAGGCCGAAGGGGGTTATGAAGGCAGACTTAGGGATGGACTTAGGGTCTAAAGGAATCTGCCAGTATCCCTTGCAGAGGTCGAGGTTGGTCAGGAAGTTGCCACGGGCGATTCTATCTAATAGGTTATCGACTTGGGGCATAGGGAAGGTGTCAGTGGTGGTTCTGTCAATGAGCTTACGGTAGTCGATGCAGAACTGGGTAGTCCCATCCTTTTTGGGTACCAAAACCACTGGGGAGGCCCAGGGGCTGTTGGATGGTTCAACAACACAAAGGTCCAGCATTCCCCGGAGCTCATGGTGCATGCTGTCCCTGACTGCCTCTGGAACCTTGCAGGCTGCCTGTCGCAGGGGAGCCTATCCCGGGGTCTCCACTCTGTGTATGGCCATTGTGGTCTACCTAGGGACAGAGGAGAACATATCTTGTCTCTCTTCCAGGAGGTGTCGGACTTGCTCTCTCTGTTCAGTCCCTAGCCTCTCGTCTAGGGTTATGTCGGCCATGCCTTGGGGGTCTCACCTGGTCTGGGGAGCTCCAGCATTGGAAGACTCTCAGAGTCATCCACCGCCAGAGCACAGATAGTGGCCACATCCTTGGCCCTTTCTACATAGGCCTTCAACATGTTCACATGAAAGGTCAGGTGGACCTGGTCATCTGAGCATTTGGCGACCAGGTAGGTGGTATCATTCAGCTGTTCCACTACCCAGTAGGGTCCTTGCCAGGAGGCCTGTAGCTTCTCTGTTTTAACAGACTTCAGGGCGAGGACCTTCTGTCCTACTGTCAGGGTTACCACCTCTTTTGTTTACGTTAGGCAACCCAAAGCTTCTCTTGCACCTGTTCGGCGAGATCCTTCAGTTGGTCCCTGAGCTGAAGAATGTACCCCACAACTGAGTGTTCTTTCCCCCTTGTAGTCCCTTCCCAATGGGCTCTTAATAGGTCAAGGGGTCCCCTTATCTTCCAGTCATATACTAATTCAAAGGGGGGAAGCCTGTGGATTCCTGGGGCACCTCTCTATATGCAAAGAGGATGTGTGGCAGGAATCATTACCAGTCATTGTGAGTGGCTGATAATATCCTAAGCAGCAGCTTAAAAGTCCTGTTGAACCGCTCACATAGCCCATTCGTCTGGGGATGGTAGGGGGCACTATGCAGAGGTTTGATCCCGCACAATTTCTACAACTGCTGGGTGATTTCTGCAGTGAACTGAGTTCCCTGATCAGAAAATCACCTCCCAGGGGAAGCCTACCCTGGTGAATATCTGGAGCAATGCATCTGCTATGGTCTCCACCAGGATATTGGCCAAGGGGATTGCCTCCGGGTATCTAGTGGCATAGTCTACTACTGTAAGGATGTATTTTTACCGATGGGCTGGGTCAAGCTAACGGACCCACTATATTGATTGCAATCCTGCTAAAGGGTTAATTGATAATGGGGAGGGGGTGCAGGGGGGCCTTAGTATGGTCTCCGGTCTTACCTACTTTCTGGCACACTTCGCAAGACTTACAGTAGTCCCTAATATCTGCTGTAATTTCTGGCCATAAATAGGTTTGGGTCAGGCGGTGGTGAGTTCTGGACTGGTCTAAATGTCCAGCTAAAGGGATATCATGTCTTATCCACAGTAGGTCGGACCGAAACCTCTTTGGTACAACCAACTGACGTTTGGGCACTGGCCCTTTTCTCCTCTCGGAGATCCGGTACAGGAGCCATCTTTCCCACTGGAAGTGTTCCTACCCAGGGCCTTGGGGGTCAGTTTCTACTCGGTCACGATAAGGGTCTAAGATCAGGTCATTCAGGGTCTCCTGGGTGAAGTCGGAGGGGGACGCCCAGGGGGGTTAGTAGGGAGATAGGGTTGGGGGGAAAGTCGGAGACAAGAGGAAGTCAGGGCAGAATGTCTCACCTGTGTCCCCGGAGCTGGTGCAGTAGCTTGGCGTCTGGCTTGCTGGTTAGTGGTTACTGGCGCCAGTGTCCCTTAATCCCTGGGCTGCCTGCCCATTGACCCAGATATCCTGGCAATGGTGCCGGCAGTTATCTTGGGTCACCAGGCTGACTTCATGCAGAACGCCAACTTCCTTATCTGGCCATTCTGCATAGCTATCAGGACCCGCTGCATAGGTGCAGTGGGCAGCAGCCTAGTAAGTCCTGGCTGGAGTAGTCCCCCACTGGGCCAGGGAGGAGTTCCTCGGCTGCTGGGCTGAGGGGTGTTGTGGCTTTGTTGTCCACACTTGTAGCACCCCCCTGTATTGCTGTCCCTGGCCAGGGAAACAGGAGCCGGCCAGGCTTGTGGCTGCCTGGGGACTGTTGGGGGTCAAGCAGGAGGGGTAGCAGAGCAGGGTACGGGTGGACATTCTTGGGCTGTCTGGCACCGGGCATCCACATAATGATCTGCCAGGGCAGTTGCTTGGTCAGCTGTGGTCAGTCTTTTGTCCTTGACTCAGTCCTGTACGCCTGCCGGAGTGCGGTTATAAAACTGCTCCAAAAGAACGAGCTGTACCGCTTCACCAAGTTATTTATTGTAGTGGTTATGTGGCAACCTGTGAACCATGCTTCCAAAGACCGGGCTAACCGGTGGGCCCACTCTGTATAGGGCTGTCCCTCTTGCCTTTTCAGCTCTCTGAACTTCAGCTGGTGTGCCTCTGGCGTGAGTCCATACAGGGCAAGGATGCGCTCCCTCACACGATCATAGTTGGCTAGGTCTTCTGAGGGTACAATGTGGAATGCCTCCAAAGCCCTGCAAGCCAATTTTGGGAGCAGGATAGTGACTTGGTCAGCATTGACCACCCCCTGCAATCAACACTGGGTCTCAAACAGCTGAAGATAGCAGTCGATCCCCTCAACCTCATCATCCTGGAAAGACCGGAAGGCTGCATGAGGTAGCTTCTTGGGTCTGGTAGGAGAAGCTAGGGGGTCCAGCACAATTCCCCCCATAGACTTCTGCAGCTCCATCAAGTGTACTTTAGTGGCATTGGCAATGACCCAAGTAACAATCTCCTCGGGGGGTCGCCACTGGATCTGCCTCTTTATATCCGACATGGTGGTCTCTTGGGTTGAGACGGTACTGGGCCATTTACTGCTTTGGTCGTCATCCTACCCACCCGCCGGCTCGTTAGCCTGATCACCCTCCATCAGCTCAGCTACGAGTGCAGTCTTTGTCTTGTTACCAGCTACTCCTCCTTGGGCTTGCAGTAAACTCTGGAGTTCATCCTTCCGGAGCCTGGGATACTTTTCCATCCCATAAGGACTTCAGGTGGTGGTGTGGACGTTCCAGGTAATCATAAGTATCCCACCGCTGCCAACCAATGTGACGGATACCCTGGCTACCCCGACTGGGTAGATCTGCCAAGAGGGGTCCTTTCTCTACCCGGAACCTGGAACAAGCCGCTATGTAGTGGAGAAAGTGATTATAGCAGGAGCCCACCCAAATAACTAGACAGACTAGCATTCAGGTGAAACAAGAACTGGTTTTATTGGAAAACACACTCCTTTTATACACAAGCACAGGGTCTTATCTTGCTCCCAAATCTCCCGGAATTCCCGCCCCTCCAGACAGGCTGGCGCCTACTATAGCAGCCCCAGTCCCAAAAAGACCCAGGACACAGAGGTGGTGGTTTTGGGTTGATCCCAGGGGAGCAGCGGCACTTCCAGGGAGTCATTTAAAAGCTCTCGGTTCCCAGATACCACAGTCCAAAAAGTGGCATGATTCGTTACTGGGGACTGGAGTTACAGCCCAGTAAATAGAGGGGGTTAGGGGTGTCAAAAACCCCTAGTTCCCAAAGGAGTTCCCCTTCCGGCAATCACCCCACCTCTTGTCCTCCCTATGGGCTACCAATCCCCAAAAGAGGGGAGCTCTGAGGAGCAACTAGGGGTAACGTTAGTGGGTGTGGGTGTCCAGCATGAAGACCGGGAGTTCCAGGAGCCCAGGTGGGTCTGAGAGTGGTTAGGCGGGTGTTTGGCCTTGATGCGGCTGACCTGCAGTTCCAGGAGCCTGGCCAGCCTAGGAGGGTTTTCCCGGTCAGGGATCAGCTCTTTCAAGAAGAGGTATACATAAATACATTTCTAAGCAAAGGGAAGGGTTTGGAGATCGCGGTTGCTCTGAGGAGCCCAAAACTGCCAAGAAATGAGAGGGGTGAGGTAGTAGGGGGTAGGGGTTTAACCCTTGCAGCCTGGTATCCGTGACAGTTGGCATAAAAATTTTGATCAGTCCCTATATTAGCATATATATATATATATATATATATATATATATATATATATATATATATATACAGTGGGGGAAAAAGTATTTAGTCAGCCACCAATTGTGCAGGTTCTCCCACTTAAGAAGATGAGAGAGGCCTGTAATTTTCATCATAGGTATACCTCAACTATGAGAGACAAAATGTGGAAACAAATGCAAACAATCACATTGTCTGATTTGGAAAGAATTTATTTGCAAATTATGGTGGAAAATAAGTATTTGGTCAATATCAAAAGTTCATCTCAATACTTTGTTATATATCCTTTGTTGGCAATGACAGAGGTCAAACGTTTTCAAAAGTCTTCACAAGGTTGTCACACACTGTTGCTGATATGTTGGCCCATTCCTGCATGCAGATCTCCTCTAGAGCAGTGATGTTTTGGGGCTGTTGCTGGGCAACACAGACTTTCAACTCCCTCCAAAGGTTTTCTATGAGGTTGAGATCTGGAGACTGGCTAGGCCACTCCAGGACCTTGAAATGCTTCTTATGAAGCCACTCCTTCATTGCCCAGGCGGTGTATTTGGGATCATTGTCATGCTGAAAGACCCAGCCACGTTTCATCTTCAATGCCCTTGCTGATGGAAGGAGGTTTGCACTCAAAATCTCACGAAACATGGCCCCATTCATTCTTTCATGTACACGGATCAGTCGTCCTGTTCCCTTTGCAGAGAAACAGCCCCAAAGCATGATGTTGCCACCCCCATGCTTCACAGTAGGTATGGTGTTCTCTCTCTTCCAAACACGACAAGTTGTGTTTCTACCAAACAGTTCTACTTTGGTTTCATCTGACCATATGACATTCTCCCAATCCGCTTCTGGATCATCCAAATGCTCTCTAGCATACTTCAGACGGGCCCGGACATGTAGTGGTATAAGCAGGCAGACACTTCTGGCACTGCAGGATCTGAGTCCCTGGCGGCATAGTGTGTTACTGATGGTAGCCTTTGTTACGCTGGTCCCAGCTCTCTGCAGGTTATTCACTATGTCCCCCCATGTGGTTCTGGGATGTTTGCTCACCGTTCTTGTGATCATTTTGACCCCACGGGGTGAGATCTTGCGTGGAGCCCCAGACCGAGAGAGATTATCAGTGGTCTTGTATGTCTTCCATTTTCTAATTATTGCTCCCACAGTTGATTTCTTCACACCAATCTGCTTGCCTATTGCAGATTCAGTCTTCCCAGCCTGGAGCAGGTCTACAATTTTGTTTCTGGTGTCCTTCGACAGCTCTTTGGTCTTCACCATAGTGGAGTTTGGAGTGTGACTGTTTGAGGTTGTGGGCAGGTGTCTTTTATACTGATAACAAGTTCAAACAGGTGCCATTAATACAGGTAATGAGTGGAGGACAGAGGAGCCTCTTAAAGAAGAAGATGCAGGTCTGTGTGAGCCAGAAATCTTGTTGTTTCTGAGAGGGAGCCACCATGGTGGGCAAGAGGAGATTTGAATTAGGTACAAATTACAAGTTCTGTGAGGTCAAGCTAGAGCAATCATAATCACTGCTCCTGGCTATTAAACAAGATAGCAGCACAGACGGAGGAAAGATGTACATTGTAATGAATGACAAGGGTGCCACTAGTTCATCCTCCATCTCCACTTGAGGATCACAAGACCTGGCAAAATAAAGAGTAGGCTTTTGATTCTAGTGAGAGGCCATGGTATCTCTTGCAAAATTCAACTTCTCACAATCTAGTTGAATGCCTCCTAGTCTATAGACCACTTTCCGAGATGGAGACTCTAGCGACTGAGAAACGCAAATCCGCAACACAAACCATAAAAGCTTTGGTCTTTAAAGGGTCTCAAGGAACCCAAGACAGGAGGTATCTCCCTCTGGTAGGTCTGGATTGAAAGATGATTTGGTAACCCAGAGATATAATTTCCAACACTTATAGGGACATATATCCCAAAAACGTCTTTCATGATTCAGAGCAACATACATTTTTAAACAACTTTCAAAATTATTTGTGTAATCAATTATGCTTTATTCTCTTGGTATCCTTTATTAAAGAGGCAGACATGCACTACTGGGAGGTAGCAGAACACATTGGTAAGCCAATGGAAAGGCATACATTTGCAGCCACCAATCAGCAGCTTGCTCCAAGCTCCTGAACCTACCTAGGTATGCATTTTAACAAAGGATACCAAGAGATTGAAGCAAATTAGATGACAGAAGTAAATTAAAAAGTTGTTTAAAATGTTATGCTCTATCTGAATCATGAAAGAAAAAAATGAGGTCCTGCCCTTTAAAGGATATGTAATAGACCTCTTACAAGTCTTCCAAAGCAGTTTTAATCTGCCTTTCATCAGAATAGTTCACCAGAACAGCCAGAGTTACAATTGTGGTGGTCAACCATCACCTCACCACTTTGAGAATCAGGCAGCACAGCAAAACCGTCCCTCGAACCAGCAACCAGGAATACTGTTTGCTTCTCTGGATATGACAAGGCTGAAATTGTTCCAAAATGCAGCGGGTATCCACCAACACTGATATAACAATAATAATTGTTGTACCCAGCTATAAACAAAGCGTGCTGAAATAATCTATTAAAATATACAATTTATTTAAAAAGGTTAAAACACAGCTGAGTGGGGGGGGGGGGGCACACACGTTTATCCTTACACATCAAGCAGATAAATGAGGGTTGTTACTTGATCAGTAGATCTGAGTTCCAATACCTCAGTTTCTGGTTCAGAAACCTGAGCTACTCATACTTGCTCCATTGGTTTAGCTACAGAAGAAACAGTGTTTAAAGAAACATAAAACACATTAGGATAGAGACAAATCCAAATGTATACTGCAGTGCCTTGCCATTAACCCTTTCTTTGAAGTTTCTGAATTGTAAAGCTCTAACTCCCACCACACATTTCCTACTATGGCTGTATCTATATCTATTGTTGTTTTGGTAGAATGCAAAAATGCTTAGGGATTATCTGCTGGAGCATGCATAGAAGCTGTGTTGAAATACAATGCCTGTGTCTAAACACTGATAAGGATGGGTGGAGTTGGCTGCTCCGGGCAGCTTAGCTATGTAATTCATGTTGCTTTTTTTTGAAAATTATTTTAAAATACTTGCTAGCAATTTTTAAACAATTTTTTTATGCAAACTATTTTTAATTAATTAGCGCTTTTAGAATATGCACTGATCTCAACATATTTTAAATCCCTTTAAATTTAGGACTGAAAGCTGATTACCTCCAGCTAAAATAAGACCATAATACCATAGCCCCCGCCCACAATAATGTAATGATAACATTACCTACCAAAAAGAGAAAATAAATCACTAACATTAGTACAATGGGAGAAAAAAAAAAAACAGCCCAGAAATGACTGAAATAATACATTTATAAGCGGGGCCGCCACTAGAAATTTTGGGGCCCCTGACTTAACCATTGATCAGCCCCCCCTTTGACATGTGCAATATTTGACCAAGTGACTAAAATGTATATGCACTTTATTCTTAAGTGTAGTCAAACTTGGAAATGTTGTAAAGGTAGTAACACACAAACACACAGACACACTCATACACTGAAACATACACTCACACATAAGGATTCACATATAGACACTCTAGCAGACACGCAAAGAAACACACAAACACACTCAGACACAGCCAACCAAACAGACACTTAGCACTTGTTTACATTGACCTGACAAGTAATGAGGTAGACTACAGTTTTGTCAAAAAAGGAGATTTACGAAACAAAATATGGAGTTCTGATTATATTTTTGTCAAGGAAGATGCCAACTAAGTCATGACAATAGTATGCAGTTGCTGAAAGAAAGGGCCCTGAACTGCCTAAACAATAATTTAAAGGTTAAATGGTGGATTGGTGACTTCCGGAAAGGTCTCATTAGTCTCAAAGTCTGTAGAAAGATGTGAATAATCAGTAGTAAGGTCAAAATGTCCTATAAAGGAACAGACAATGGACACACACACACAAACTTGCACATACAGCCAAGGAAACACAGACAGAGACAGCCTCAGAAAACACTCAAAGGCATACACACAGACACCCACAGAAAACACACAAAGACATACAGACACTCTCAAAGAGACACCCACAGAAAATGCACAGACATACGCACACACCCTCACAGAGACATCCACAGAAAACACAGACATACATACATATACACACACACCCTCACAGAGACATCCACAGAAAACACACAAAGACATACACACCCACCCTCACAGAGGCATCCAGAGAAAATACACAAAGACATACATACACACACCCTCACAGAGACACCAATAGAAAATGCACAAAGACATACACACCCACCCACCCTCACAGAGAGACCCACAGAAAAAAAACAAAAACATACTTATAGAGACACAAACAAAAGCACAAAGATATAAACACAGACACACTCACAGGAGGTAAAATATCTGGACATTGCATCCCCTAAATCAACCGTGTATCACATGCATGATAAAAAAAATTGCAGAAATTAAGAGATCTCTTTTTAAAGAATCATATTTCTAAATGTGCAACCAAAAATAATTCTGTCAATTCAAAATTGTACATTAATGTTCTGGGTAGATGGTTAGATGAAGAAAAGTACTTTTGAAAGGTTGACATATGTTTGTTTTTTTCCCCCATTTTCCCCAACCAAGAGCACCACTTCAAATATGGTGTACAAATTTTCCCATCTGTCAGCAGTACTTATGGATTTTGAAAATGTTGTACTCTATATGGTCTTGGTGGAACCATAAGCTGTCGTACTCAGTCTCATACCATTAGATCTGGTTAAATGCAGGATTTAGGCTTGTTTGTATGTATTTCAAAATTAAGTCAGCTGTAGTGTAAATTGAGCAGTGTTAAGTTAACCTGTCTCATTTCAAACACTGAGCAATCTTAGTCTGAGAGTATAACATTCTATGCCAATGTAAAAATCTTAGATGAAATGCCTCCTTGCATATGGAATGTCCTTGCATAAAGGGGCAGTATACTGGAATGCAATATATATATATATATATATATATATATATAAATTAAAAAAAATATATATATATATATAAATTAAAAAAAAAAACAAAAGGGCACCTACCATTTGTGTATTGAGGAGGAAACATTTCTGCATTGCTTTAAATATAGAATTTCTACAGCACTGTCAAATAATCATAAATACACTACTGCATATTGCTAAGTGTTTTTTATGGACCCTTGACCCCACCATACAACTACAACCACAATAAAGTTACAATCTGAAATTGCACAAAGAAATAAAAAACATTTGCTAAGTAAGTCCTACCTCCTCTGCAAATGAAAGTGATCTGCCATCTGACTCAGGCACACACTGTACAAACTTAAGTGCCAAGTCTGTCTCACACTGTGCATAGTGGTTTAGTGCACACTCATAAATCCTATAAAATGCTAATACTTTACTCCTTGTAATAACATTTCCCAAGCTCAACAGCACCCTGCTGTAATACCCTCTGGTGGCTGCCAAAGAGTAAAAAAATAATAAAAAAAATTTGTTTTTTAAATAATAGTTGGTCTTGCCTTATGGGGCCCCCTGGCCCATTGGGCCCCAGTCAGGAGTCACCCCTGTCACCCCCTAATGGCGGCCCTGTTTGTAAGCTCTGTTATGTAAAAGCAGTATCACCACTTCCAGGGGCTAAGGAACGGCTTCCGACACCTTTTAAAATGGCTACCACACTGCAGAATAAAAAGTAAAATGTAAGTCAGAAGATGCATGAAAAAAATTCCAAAAAGTTAACCCTTAGCTCATTAAGCACTACCAGAGTGTAGTGCCTGCTAATACCCTGTGACAAATGGTAAATTTTAGCTTGGGTGAACTGAGAGTGGTTGCGTTACCAGAATGTGTTAAAGCTGGTTGCATATTCTATTAGAGAGAGCAGGCATAAAAAGTGTGTAAAAATAAAAATATCCAAACTGCATAATAAAGTGTGTAATGTGTGTGTATAGATGTTCATAGGTTATGTGAATCATGTGCACATGTTTGTTCCAAAAGCCAGTGGGCTGTGGAAAGTGTAATTTACTTACTTACCTGTCACCACCTTCCTCTACCGTGCTTACCACAACTAAAGGAGTTTGGGGTCTATTTATGAAGCAGCAGATGCTGCTTCCGACCAACTCCACCTGAAGCGGAAGTCCTAAGACTGCTGCTCCTTAACTCGCCCTCCACCTCTGAGGTGGCGGACAGCAACCAGTCCGATCGAATACAATCGGGTTGATTGACACCATCTGCTAGCGGCCGATTGGTTGCGAATCTGCAGGGGGCGGTATTGCACAGCAGTTCACAAGAACTGCTGGTGCAATGATAAATGCTGACAGCGTATGCTGTCGGCATTTATCGATGTGCGGCGGACATGATATGCTACATTGTATCATGTCCGTCCACACAATAATAAATTGACTCCTTTGTCTCCACTGGATTGGCAGATAAATCTGCATTTTCACTTTCTGGCTGAACTACTGTCTTCCTCTCTGTCGAGGAGGCACTCTGAGGGGGAAAATGGGTCTCAGATTGTTTAGAGAGCCTATATCAATGACACGTAGATCAGCACTTCAGAATTCAGCTCACTCCATCATGGAGGCCAAAAATTGACTAAGGAATTCTGGGAGAGTGGTATTTTTTTCACCTCCTAGTGAAGTATAGTGTAATGATAATATTGTGTCTCTCACCATATTATTATAGAAAACATAATTTATCCCTGTCTGGTAAATGAATTTCTTCCTAGGCTACAAGTAACTGCCAAGCAGGATAAGCCATCAGAAGTAGCCTCACAGATACTGATCCAGCGAAGAAAGGACACCTGAATGGTGGGAAACAGTGAACTCTTGGTTATTTAGTCACCAATCATGGCTGTTGAGTAATGCCATATCCATATGCCTTATGGCCGCAGGAAAGGAGCCCATCTGAACCAGAATATCACCCAAGTAAGGGACTTTTGAAATGTCCTAAGACCTTAAAACCATTATTAAACTTGGGTGAACACTATGTGAGCCATGACCAGACCAAACAGAAGAGCCACAAACTGATAGTTAAGTTCAACAAATGAACATCTCAGAAGCCAGAGATTATAAAAATTAATGGGAATCTACAGGTAAGCATCTTTCAAGTCCAAGGTGGATATGAACTATTCATATCCACCTTGGACTTGAAAGATGGTTTTAACTCCTTCTAGTGGACTGGACCGTAATCTTGATGTGATGTCTCATGGACTCTCACCATCCTATGAAAGAAAATTAGATTTAATTTTAATATTTTTAATATAAGTTTAACTTAGTGACAAACTGTGAACAGGGTTTTGCAGTAACTATGCAGTAAAGTGGCAATGACTGGATAACATTCCTGTAATTACTTTGCAATACAGTGATAAACTCTCTGCATTTCTGGCATCAGGGAGGCTATAACATTAAAGGAGCATGAACATCCAAACTAAACAACATTTAAAGGGACACTAAACACCTGCTGCAAATTCTGCAAACTAACTTCTGCTTTTAATTCATAAATGTACTCTAAATCTAGTAAAAAAGGATTTTTAGGCAGTCTGTGAAGCTTACCCCCAGTATATTCAAGAAGAGTGTTGTCAAACAGAATGGTGATGCTGAGCTCAATGCTGCTATGTATGCTGCCATGTTGTAACGCACGTTGCTCACAGGCACAGCAGTCAGGTGAAGTGCATGGCAGATAATTGTATAAATAAAGTTAAGAGGATTATCAGAATGCTCCCTCACTGTGGTGCTGAGTGCTGTATAAACATTGTATGTGCCTCATATTTATATAAATAAACATTCAGTTTGTCCATTCATTGTTTTATAATCAAAGCAATCAAAACTTTCTGCGTTAGAAATACTTCTGCACTATTGAGTGCACAGCTAGAGGAATGTTTGTTTTAGCTAATAGCAGGCTACACCGGGAGGAGTGGGGAAGAGGAAGGGGAGGCATGCTCCTTGTGAAGAAGGAAGGCAGCTGAAAAACGTACATTTTAATTACTAGAAGATTTATGCACTTAGTGCAATAGCAGGCAATACCGGGAGGAGTGGGGAAGAGGAAGGAGGGGCATGCTCCGTGGGGAGAAGGAAGGCAGCTGAATAACGCTGTATTTACATTTTACTTCAAAAGACAATAAGCCATTTTATGGACTAGACATTAAAAAGATGCTTACACATGTAACGGGGTTTGGCCTAGGCCCACAATTACCCCTGTGGGTCTTTACCCCAGCTACCTCCATGTGCTCTGCAGGCTGATCCTGAGTCTCCGCTACCTGGGAGTTGGGGTACATGACTGTGGCAGTGCCTCCACCTGACTGGGCATCCAGGGCAAGAATGGGTTTCCCAGACAGGAACATAATAAATAACTACAACACACACAGTAATAACAGTAAAACAGTATGAACATGTATTAAAGGATTATGGTAAATAAAAATAAGGCAAGAAATACAGTGGCTAACTAACACACCGACTCTCTCTAACCAGGCCCAGCACCCTCCCAAACCACCTGCGAACCCACCCTCAGGCTTCACCCTAATGGCTGATGGGTACCAGTTGGTGCACACAAATGTCGGGGCCCTTTAAGGTAATCCACATGCATTTAAACAGTTGCAGCTCATAGGAAACTGCAATCCACAGGAAAAGCTGTTTATAAGTTTATGTGATGGACAGAATGCCCTGTCAGTATGACAAGGAGAGAGGATACTTCTTACCACTGACAGGATTCTGCACAGGCTGAAAGAAAACTCCAAGGTCTGCCAGTCATTTACTTTGTCTGCATTCTTCTCCACAGCTCTCTAACAGGGACAGACTGCAGCTGGCAGCATACACTAAATCAGCAGAGGAATGCTGTTACTTTACAAGATGAAGTCTGCAGCTCTCACACAGCCAGGCCTCACACACACCTTCACTGCTCTGACATGTCTGCTTCCTCCTGTGTCTTACACTCTTCTTTCAGTTTCACTTGATCACATGACCAACCAGTCTAATAGTTGCCTAGGCAACTTCTCCTGCAGAATGTATACAGGTGCAAATGTTCAACAGGAAGGGCTACATTCTCCCCCTTGTAAAATCCTTGCCTTCCACTGGCAAGGTTCCACCAAGAGGTAAATTGAAAAACAAAACATATAAATAATAATAAATGCACTAACAGTCCTATAAACAAATGTTAACTATCTTACAGTTTATTCTAGTACAGAGAGGTTCCAACATTCATAATGTCCGCAACCGCATACAGTAAATCAACCATTTTAGACTGTACCTGGGGCATATGTACATAACTGGGTTCTCCGACTTGATCGTAAGTAAGAACCCTGGGAGGCTGTCGTATTCTAGTACCCAGTCTCTGTTCTCTCTGAGGAAGTCCAGAATGTTCCTGGGAATCTTCAGCTCTGGCCACTTGGGTGGGGAGTTCACCAGATGCTTGAGACCCTGGCTTTCCCATGATACAAGAGTCTCTTTTTGGGGTCCCAGGCACAAAGTTGGGGCTGTTGGGATTCAATGTAGAGGAGGCTAAGGGAGGAGAGGAAGGAAAGTGCTGTGTTTCCTCAGCAGGAGGAGACCACCATTGATCATCAGCACTAAGAGCTTCTGGGGTCTCTACTGCCTCATTTTCAGGACTCTCCGTTGTGCTTTTCTCCCATTCACTACTACTCCCTTCCTCTTCATCGATATAGGCTATTGGTAGTAGATGGTTCCTATGCCAAGCTTTGATCCGGCCTTCTGGGCCTTTTATATTATACACTGGCAGCCCCTTTAGCTTAGACACAACTTCAAATAGGGTATCCTTCCATCTGTCTGCTAATTTGTGTTTCCCAGGTACCCCTAGATTCCGGAGGAGAACCTTATCTCCCGCTTGGACTTCCTGATGCTTCACTTTGGTATCGTATCTTCTTTTGTTGCGTTCCTCCATTTTTGCCGCAGCTTGAGTGGCCAACTCGTAGGCACTGTGAAGGTTTTGTCTGAGGGTCCTCACATACTGGAAGTGAGAGTCTGACTTTGTCCCATCTGGGGACACCCCCAACCGGACATCTATCGGTAGTCTGGCTTCCCTTCCAAACATTAGGAAATAGGGTGAGAATCCTGTAGACTCATGCCTTGTGCAATTATATGCGTGGACCATGGCTTCTACATGCTTACTCCAGGACCGCTTCTCCACTTGTTTCAGAGTCCCGAGCATGTCTAGGAGTGTCCTATTAAAACGCTCAGGCTGGGCATCACCCTCAGGGTGGTAGGGTGTTGTTCTGGACTTGTGAACCTGCAACATATCCAGCAGTTCTTTGATCAGCTTACTCTCAAAGTCTCTACCTTGATCAGAATGTATTCGATTGGGCAGACCGTAGTGCATAAAATATTTCTGCCAGAGGACCTTGGCTACGGTCACAGCCTTCTGGTCTTTAGTGGGAAAAGCCTGAGCGTATCTGGTGAAATGGTCTGTTACTACCAGAACATTCCCAATTCCGGTAGTATCATTCTCAATACATAGATAGTCCATGCACACAAGATCCAGGGGTCCTGTACTTCTCAGGTGGCCCATAGGGGCAGCTCTCACAGGCAGAGTCTTTCTCTGAATACATCTTCTGCAGGTCTTCACATAATGTTCAACATGTTCTCTCATGCGAGGCCAATAGAACCGGTCTTGTACCAGGCCATAGGTCTTGTCTACCCCAAGATGCCCATGTTGATCATGGAGAGCTCTCAGGACCATTCCCCGATATCTATGAGGTAACACTAGCTGCTTTCGACCAGGGTGGTCATGGTATTTTATAATTCTATAAAGGATTCCATCTTCTAGATGTAGTTTACTCCATTCTCTCCGGTACAAATCTCTTTGTCCAATGGGAAGGGAGCTCAGTAATTTAGGGTTCTTGGCTCTCATTGCCTTGAGGACTGTACCTATATACCAGTCCTGTGACTGGGCTTTCTTCTTGTCTTCATTGGTTATGTGAGACCACTGTTGGAGCATTGCTGGAGCACAGAATACCTCTGGTACGGCTTCTGGGGAGTGACATATGGAGTCTATTCCTCTGAGTTCAGAGAACTCATCCTGCCTCTCAGCCACTACATATGTTTGGCACAGGGCTCCTACCCCAGGCACAGGGATTTCTTCCCATTCCTCCTTTTCTTCATGAGGAGGAAGTCCAGGTCTGCGGGACAGAGCATCCGCACTGACATTCTTAGGGCCTGGCTTGTATTTAAGGCTGAAACTATAGTTTGACAATGCTGCCAGCCACCTATGCCCTGTGGCATCCAGCTTTGCTGTTGTTTGAATATAAGTAAGCGGATTGTTATCCGTCCTTACCTCGAATGTTGCTCCATATAAATAGTCATGTAACTTGTCCACAATTGCCCACTTGAGCGCCAAGAATTCTAGCTTATGGACCGGATAGTTTTTCTCTGCACCAGTTAGACTTCTACTTATGTAGGCCACTGGTCTTAACCCTTCTGGGTAGCTCTGATGCAATACGGCCCCTAGGCCTTCCATACTGGCATCAACATGGAGCACATATGGTTTCTCGGGATCTGAATATGCCAATACAGGAGCTTCTGTGAGTCTTTTCTTCAAGATTAAGAAGGCTTCTTCGCATCCTGAGGTCCATTTCTTTCCGAAGGAGTCTTTAGGACTTGGCGCCTTAACACCCTCTATAGCTGAGGTAGTCTTTAACAGGTTGTGTAGCTCTCGAGCAATCTTTGAATAGTCTTTCACAAACCTCCGGTAGTAACCGCAGAATCCAAGAAATGAGCGCAGCTCACTGATGTTATCTGGCCTGGGCCAGTTCATCACCGCTTCAATTTTGGTCGGGTCAGTTGTCACACCTTGTGCGGAAACAATGTGACCTACATATGTAACAGAGTTCTGGGCAAATCGACATTTGTCTATTGATAATTTCAGACCCTCTGCTTGGAGTCGATCCAACACCTTCAGCAATCGCTGTTCGTGCTCTTCTGGTGTCCTTCCAAACACTATGAGGTCATCAAGATAGACTAGGCACTCTTTGGGATTCATATCCCCCACAGTCTTCTCCATCAGCCTTTGAAAGGTGGCGGGAGCTCCAGTGACCCCTTGGGGCATCCTGGTAAACTCGTAGAATCCCAAGGGACAGATGAAAGCTGTCTTTTCCTGATCCTCCTTCTTCATGGGTACCTGATAATACCCAGACCTCAAGTCCAGGACGCTGAACCACTGGCTTCCAGAAAGGGCATCTAGCAGATCTTCTATCCGTGGCAGAGTATATTGATCTGGCACAGTCCTTTTGTTTAAAGTCCGATAGTCTATGCAAAGCCGGACTGTGCCATTCTTTTTCCTAACTACCACTATGGGTGAGGCATATGGACTTCTGGACTCTTTAATAATGCCAGATTCTTCCATCTGTTTGAGTATATCCCGGACATCTTTCACATCTCGAGGGGGTATTCTCCTTGATCTTTCTCTGAAAGGAGCTGGGTCAGAAAGTCTGATAGCATGTGTGGCACTCTTTGCACATCCCACATCCATTTCTTTCCTGGAGAAAACTTTCTCTCGAGTAGCTAATTTGGATCGGAGGCTATCTCTCCACTTTGGTGGTAGAGGAGAATCTTCCAGTTCAAAAACTATAGGTCCTTCATGATCACCTCCCTGTTCTGCCTTTACAGACATTACTGAAGAGACTTGGTCCAACAAGTGAATCACACCAATCTTCTGGTGACGATCAATTCTGATCTCTGTGGGTGTTAAGTTTCTTATCATTATGGGAAAATCTTTACACCAGTGATTCCGCCAGTCTTTCACCTCAGGTATGAGAGTCCACCCTTTTTTTTCATCCTCCTCAGGCAAGGACTCAATGAGGTATTGCCTGGTTCCTCCTGATATTTCATGGTGCATAGATGCTATGGCTCGTAGAGTCTTAGTCTCTCCAGGCCTTACAAATAAAGGTTCTTTCCCTGAGTAGTGGCATGATCCTGGTCTAGCTTGTAGGGCTAGTCGATGGCATTCTTTCCTTAGAACAGGGCTGACTTCCATCAGTCTGGTTAGAGATACATCTCCCACTTCAGTTAGGTAGGCCCTGAACATGTCCTGCACCATTCTTGCGTTGGTACCCAAAATTATTGGGGCGCACATTGTTTTCTTCATGGAGCATACAAGAGCTTCCAATTCCATAGGGCAGATCATTCCTGTGTTTAACTGTGGGATTGTTATTGTCACTCTTATACATCCCTCTACAGGCTGGGCCTGAGATCCCACTCCCCACAACTGCAACTCTCCTGCTGGCTCCAGGGGAATATGTTTTAGATGATGGTCATAGAAGTCTCTATTAATGATGGTGACCTGGGATCCAGTATCTAACAAGGCAGAGGCATGAATATCTTCTATTTGTAACTGTATCAGAGATTTGGGCCCGATCTTGGCCCCCACAGATAATATGGGTGTGGTTCTTTTTCCTCTTTTCCTGAAAGGACTGGTAGCTTGAGCCTCCTCCAGCTCAATAGCTAGCACATCCACTTCTGTATCTGATGAATTAGTGGGACACTCCCGCTTGAAATGCCCTGATTTTCCACACTTAAAACAGTTCCCTCGGGGGGACTGTTCCTCTGGGAATAACCTTCCTGTGGTCTCCCTGCGGTGCTGCCTCCTGGTAGGAGAATAATCTGTTCTTCTTGGCGATGACTTAGACAATAATTCTAATTCAGCTACCTTTTTTTTAAGGACGAACAGTTCCATATCCTCTTTATCTGCAGCTTTAGAAGAATTTCCTTTTTGTGGAGGAGATGGGGACATTTGGTTCTCCAGTATTTTTGCTTTTCGGATCAGTGTGGAATAGGACAAGACTTGATCATCCAACTTAACTCTTAACATGATCATGACTGGATCATTGCTAAGGCCTCCCTTCTGAATTTGTTTGGATAGTCGAGCATCCAACTCAGATGCAGTGACTGCTCCATTATGAAACAGTTTTCCCAGTGACAATTGTAATCGATTGATATAGTCTGAAGCTTTCTCATGTTCCTTCTGTTTAGTGGCTAGGAACTTGATTAATAGATCATCAGAGTCCTCAGATTTTCCATACGCATCCTGCAAAACTTTCAGGTAATCTTGTGCGGTAGCTTGTTCATTCACTCCCCTAAACAGCCTTATCATATTTGTAGCTGGGAAACGAAGACTCTCCATTATCCGTTGTTTTTTTATGTTATCCGTACAAGACCATTCTTCCAATAATTGTACAGCATTATCCTTCCAGGCCTTAAAGGGCTCCTCCCCGGCAGGAACAGGTTGATTCCCAGAAAACACTTTCAGCTTACGGTAACTGTGGGTATGGGTAGCTGTTACTATGGCTTCTGAGAGTTTTTGCAGTATTTCAGATATGTTACTCTCTCCTGAACTTGTGGTTCTCAATAGGGAATCGCCTGGTTTTGGGGATGTTGGAGATGAGGGAACCACTAGATCTGGGGTCTTAGGGGCAGTTGTCCCTTGCACACTGGAAAAGTAGACATTTCGTTTGGGGATGGCCCCAGTCTCTACAGGGGTAACCGGTAATCTCCTGGGGGGTTTCTCTGACAAAGGGGACAGAATCTGGGAATAACTTGATACATTAAAGTCTCTTTGGCCTATAGTGGAGGGTTGCTGCAATGTAACCCCTTCCTCCTTATCAGGGAGAGCGTACACTAAGCGACATCCTTCAGGAGCTGTTTCAAGAAGGTATAGACATGTAGGCCTATGACGGCCTCTCAAATCTGCATGGGAATATACTAACATGTAAGTTTGACCGTATGAATCATGCAGGATGTCTCTGATGGTAGCCATCTCTATTCCCAGTATAATCTCTACGCACTTGGTGACATGTTTTATCTCACTATAGGGAGGTACCTGGCATATCATCACTGCATGATGCAATGGTACCTTCTGTTGCTGGGCCCAATCTGTTACAAATGGGAGTGTGGGCCGGGGAATTAACGGATCCTTACTGGGTGTACCCCAATTTATCTCAGCAGTACCACCAAATGTAACGGGGTTTGGCCTAGGCCCACAATTACCCCTGTGGGTCTTTACCCCAGCTACCTCCATGTGCTCTGCAGGCTGATCCTGAGTCTCCGCTACCTGGGAGTTGGGGTACATGACTGTGGCAGTGCCTCCACCTGACTGGGCATCCAGGGCAAGAATGGGTTTCCCAGACAGGAACATAATAAATAACTACAACACACACAGTAATAACAGTAAAACAGTATGAACATGTATTAAAGGATTATGGTAAATAAAAATAAGGCAAGAAATACAGTGGCTAACTAACACACCGACTCTCTCTAACCAGGCCCAGCACCCTCCCAAACCACCTGCGAACCCACCCTCAGGCTTCACCCTAATGGCTGATGGGTACCAGTTGGTGCACACAAATGTCGGGGCCCTTTAAGGTAATCCACATGCATTTAAACAGTTGCAGCTCATAGGAAACTGCAATCCACAGGAAGAGCTGTTTATAAGTTTATGTGATGGACAGAATGCCCTGTCAGTATGACAAGGAGAGAGGATACTTCTTACCACTGACAGGATTCTGCACAGGCTGAAAGAAAACTCCAAGGTCTGCCAGTCATTTACTTTGTCTGCATTCTTCTCCACAGCTCTCTAACAGGGACAGACTGCAGCTGGCAGCATACACTAAATCAGCAGAGGAATGCTGTTACTTTACAAGATGAAGTCTGCAGCTCTCACACAGCCAGGCCTCACACACACCTTCACTGCTCTGACATGTCTGCCTCCTCCTGTGTCTTACACTCTTCTTTCAGTTTCACTTGATCACATGACCAACCAGTCTAATAGTTGCCTAGGCAACTTCTCCTGCAGAATGTATACAGGTGCAAATGTTCAACAGGAAGGGCTACACACAGTACATCAGAGCTTTCCAAACTTTTCATGTTGGCGACACACTTTTTAGACCTACATCATTTCGCGACACATTAATTCAGTTGTACTAGCAAAAAGGAGGTTAAACTAACTTATTTTCAAATATACGGACACATACATAAATTATATAATAATAATATGTATTTACAAGTAACAGTATGTATGTGCAAGAATTAGAAAAAAAGTTTAATAACACCAATAGCTACTTACTATTTTAATGGGATTTATGGGATGAACACAATTTTTGAATATTTGGTAAAGATACTCGCATTTCATCATCAAGCATTTTTAAGCTTCCACTTCCTATCCATATATCAAGAGCAGGAGCAGCAATGCACTACTGGGAGCTAGCTGCAAAAAAAACCCCTCTGACTTCAGCTCAGCGTTTAACCTGCTGCCCTCAGAGCTCCGTGAGCCCTACTGACTACTGCCTGCGCTGCAAACACACTGCTGTCCCACTCACTGACTACACGTGCATTCACAAGCCAATTAAGGAGACTACACGTGCAGTCAGGAGCCAATGTGCCGCCAAAGCCGCCAATGTTTCAGTTCCCACTGAGCTGCACCAATTGGTTAAGATGATCTGTGACCCACTAGGTATCAATCATGTGTCAACCATGTGATATGCATAGCAGGCAGGCGGAAAGTCAGAAACCTAAAAAAAAAAAAATTTACAAAAATTAAATTTTAAAAAAATTGTGCTGAAACAGGGACACACCTACACACTGCTGCCGACACACTAGTGTGTCCCGACACACAGTTTGGAAAGCACTGCAGTACATACATCTTCTAGTAAAATGTAAATACAGGGTTATTCAGCTGCCTGCCTTCTCCCCACGGAGCATGCCCCTCCTTCCTCTTCCCCACTCGTACCGGTGTAGCCTGCTATTGCACTAAGTGCATAAATCTTCTAGCAATTAAAATGTAAGTTTTTCAGCTGCCTTCCTTCTTCACACGGAGCATGCCTCTCCCCCTCCTTCCTCCTCCCTGTGTAGCCTGCTATTAGCTAAAACAAACATTCCTCTAGCTGTGCACTCAATAGTGCAGAAGTATTTCTAACGCAGAAAGTTTTGATTGCTTTGATTTTAAAACAATGAATGAACAAACTGAATGTTTATTTATATAAATATGAGGCACATATGATGTTTATACAGCACTCAGTTAGCACCACAGTGAGGGAGCATTCTGAACTTGATTTATACAATTATCTGCCATGCACATCACCTGACTGCTGTTCCCGTGAGCAACGTGCATTACAACATGGCAGCATCCATAGCATTACCAAGCACCGGATCAGCAGTCTGATTGAAGATGCTCTTCTTGAACTGTTTGGGGTAAACTGAGCATCAAGGATAGGGGTTAATGCTTAGTTTGTTATTATTAGTAAGTATAAGTTAGTTCAAACAATTTTTAGAAGGTGTTATAGGTCCCTTTAAAGGGACCGATTTATCAAGCTCCGGATCGCAGTAAACAGAAGTTATGAAGAAGCGGTCTAAAGACCGCTGCTCCATAACTTGTCGGCCTTCTCTGAGTCCACAGACATCAATCTGCCTGATCGAGGTGCGGCGGACATGATACGCTACATTTTATCATGTCCGCTCACGCTATGATAAATTGGCCCCTAAGCCTTCACTAGGCCCTTAAAGGAGCCCTATACTCTAAAATAGTCTCCTCTTTAATGTGTTCTTAGTGGTCCATTTAACCTGCTGGAGTGTTGTTATTTTTTGCTTGCTTTTTTAAAATAATCTTTTATTGAGATTTTTGCACAGAAGAAAACATAAAATTTTGTCTATTGAAAAAAATGACAAAACATTCATAGTTCATAGTACAGTGGAGTAAATAAATGAAAAGCAGAAATAAAATAATTGACAAAATATAAACTGAAACCTCTATTTTATAGGTATAATAGCTTACATAAATGACTAATTGGCTGACCACTTATGGGCCCTATGATGTAGGTAAGCTGAAGGAGTGTGATAGTCATATCAAAGACTCTTTTGGGTCAAATGGCACTTAGTGAATATGTGAATAACAGTTTAACATTCAGCAGGTGAACACTGCTTATAGTTTAGTGCATAAAGATAAATAAATATTTAGCATCAGCTAGTAAATACCACTATAATATATGAAGTATATACATATTAGCTGAAATAGAATGTGGTATAGGGTGTGAATTTAAATAAAGCGTACAGGAGGTTCTGGGGATGTGTATTTATTGTGTTTTACAGTGGAATGGTGGGCTAGGTTAAAGTGGCTGCGTATAGGAAACAAAACATTTTCGTACATATATTGACTTTAGTGTACAACAGGAAGAAGTGAAAAACTGACTTATCAGATAACAGAGCATATGTATTTCAGCTTAAACTATATGTAAAGGGAAAGGATATATGAACCTAAATCAAAATATCTCTCAGTAGGCCACATAATATATTAATAAGACGACATAAGCAACTGCTTTAATCTAAGAAGCAACTCTGACTTCTAGCAGTTAGGCTAAGTTAATGATTAATTTCCTATCCAACTCCTGCTCTCACACAATATGTCTCTATCAAAGGTTAGAAGATCTTATTGAGAACAGTTTTTTGAAATGCCTGCTAGACCATTCTATCCAGCAGCTATACACTGTTTAAGGTTCAAGGTCCTCAAATAAAGCCAAGAGTACAGTTACTTTTCCATCTATGGAGGTGAGGTTTGGCCAGGGTTTTTGACTTTCTAAAGATGGCACTTTGAGAGCTTGCCAAGAGCTCTTGGTGTTATGTCCACTAGACTGTTCTTTAGTCTCATATGGCTCAGCGATGATATTGCCACCTGTAGATTGGTTAACTCATTTGGCTGATTTAGAGTAGTAAAAGTGCTTAGGCTGCCTTCTTTGTGTCTCGTTTTTTCTGCTGGTGCATTCTGAGATGGGCTAAAGGCAGATCTTATCTCCTGAGTGAGAGCACGTTGATGGTGATCAAGCTTAGAAATCAAACTGCGTAGCATGTTATGAATGTGTAACTCCATGCTAGGTGGTGTGGTGACAGCGTATAAGATACATGTCTGTGAGTGTTAGAGAGTAGTAAAGGTTACCTGCTTGTGACACCGGCAAATCTAGAAGTCGTATTACCAGATATAGTCTACAGATGAGCGTGTGTCTCCCTGTGAGAGATTAAATCTAGCTTCCAAACAAATACTTTGTTATGAAACCACATGTTATTGTTAGATTGGAGCTAGTAGATGGTGATTATAGTGAAATTCTCCAATATAATATAGTTATATCACTGATGAATATATATCAGACACTACAATGGTGGGAAGAAGGTTGCCTGACATGCTGCAAGCGGTCCGTGATTTTTATATCTCAGGTGTAAGCTGAGGTCTGCACAATATAAACTGTGTGTTGCTTGGGCCTTATTTCATTCTAATGACACAGTGAGTCCACGGATCATCAATTACTATTGGGAATATCACTCCTGGCCAGCAGGAGGAGGCAAAGAGCACCACAGCAGAGCTGATAAGTATCACTTCCCTTCCCACAAACCCTAGTCATTCTCTTCAGTGCAAGGAGGAGGTAAAATTTTGGTATCTTACTTCAATCAAGATTTTATTATTTTGAAAGTCAGAGCAGGCTTGCTCTGATCTTTCCTCTCAAGATTGGGTCTAGCTGTACTCCACATTAGTCTCTTCAGTAGGGCAGTGGTGGCTTTAAACAGTTAGGAACTTGTAGGGTTCTGCGTTTTCCTAACACTCTGCTGCCCTAGTACAGAAAGTCAGAATAAGTTTATTCTGATCTTTCTTTTTTTCTACAGGCCTATGTGAGGAGCTGCATCCTCTCACGCCAGGTAAGCTGTCCTCCTGCCAGACGGCTAGATGCAGGTAAGTGCTGTTTACCTTCCAGGTTGGGAGTTTAAAAGAGGTACTTTAGGGGATTCCTGCAAAGTTTTTAAGGGGACATACATATATCCTAGTTAGGATATGAATTAAAGGGCCACTAAACCCAAAATCTTTCTTTCAGGATTCAGATAGAGAATAGAAATGTAAACAACATTACAATTTACTTCTATTATTTATTTTGCTTCATTTTTTAGATATCCTTAGTTGAAGAAAAAGCAATGCACATGGTGAGCCAATCACACAAGGCTTCTATGTGCAGCAACCAATCAGCAGCTACTGAGCATATCTAGATATGCTTTTCAGCAAAGCATATCAAGAGAATAAAACAAATTACAGGGAGTGCAGAATTATTAGGCAAATGAGTATTTTGACCACATCATCCTCTTTATGCATGTTGTCTTACTCCAAGCTGTATAGGCTTGAAAGCCTACTACCAATTAAGCATATTAGGTGATGTGCATCTCTGTAATGAGAAGGGGTGTGGTCTAATGACATCAACACCCTATATCAGGTGTGCATAATTATTAGGCAACTTCCTTTCCTTTGGCAAAATGGGTCAAAAGAAGGACTTGACAGGCTCAGAAAAGTCAAAAATAGTGAGATATCTTGCAGAGGGATGCAGCACTCTTAAAATTGCAAAGCTTCTGAAGCGTGATCATTGAACAATCAAGCGTTTCATTCAAAATAGTCAACAGGGTCGCAAGAAGCGTGTGGAAAAACCAAGGCGCTAAATAACTGCCCATGAACTGAGAAAAGTCAAGTGTGCAGCTGCCAAGATGCCACTTGCCACCAGTTTGGCCATATTTCAGAGCTGCAACATCACTTGAGTGCCCAAAAGCACAAGGTGTGCAATACTCAGAGACATGGCCAAGGTAAGAAAGGCTGAAAGACGACCACCACTGAACAAGACACACAAGCTGAAACGTCAAGACTGGGCCAAGAAATATCTCAAGACTGATTTTTCTAAGGTTTTATGGACTGATGAAATGAGAGTGAGTCTTGATGGGCCAGATGGATGGGCCCGTGGCTGGATTGGTAAGGTGGAGGTGGAGTACTGGTTTGGGCTGGTATCATCAAAGATGAGCTTGTGGGGCCTTTTCGGGTTGAGGATGGAGTCAAGCTCAACTCCCAGTCCTACTGCCAGTTTCTGGAAGACACCTTCTTCAAGCAGTGGTACAGGAAGAAGTCTGCATCCTTCAAGAAAAACATGATTTTCATGCAGGACAATGCTCCATCACACGCGTCCAAGTACTCCACAGCGTGGCTGGCAAGAAAGGGTATAAAAGAAGAAAATCTATTGACATGGCCTCTTTGTTCACCTGATCTGAACCCCATTGAGAGCCTGTGGTCCATCATCAAATGTGAGATTTACAAGGAGGGAAAACAGTACACCTCTCTGAACAGTGTCTGGGAGGCTGTGGTTGCTGCTGCATGCAATGTTGATGGTGAACAGATCAAAACACTGACAGAATCCATGGATGGCAGGCTGTTGAGTGTCCTTGCAAAGAAAGGTGGCTATATTGGTCACTGATTTGTTTTTGTTTGTTTTTGAATGTCAGAAATGTATATTTGTGAATGTTGAGATGTTATATTGGTTTCACTGGTAAAAATAAATAATTGAAATGGGTATATATTTGTTTTTTGTTAAGTTGCCTAATAATTATGCACAGTAATAGTCACCTGCACACACAGATATCCCCCTAAAATAGCTATAACTAAAAACAAACTAAAAACTACTTCCAAAACTATTCAGCTTTGATATTAATGAGTTTTTTGGGTTCATTGAGAACATGGTTGTTGTTCAATAATAAAATTAATCCTCAAAAATACAACTTGCCTAATAATTCTGCACTCCCTGTAGATAATAGAAGTAAATTAGAAAGATGTTTAAAATTGCATTCTCTTTCTAAATCATGAAAGAAAAAATGTGAGTCTCATGTCCCTTTAAGCAGTGAGCAGGAACTTCATGTGACTTTGGAGAGAGACTTTTCCCCTTTTATCAGAGATGAAGGGTTTAATTGATTGTAAGATGACACTCTGAGGGGCCAGGTTTTCTGTCATATTTTTTTGATAACAATTACTCTGCTGTGTCTAATCCAGCAGAGAACAGAGCTGTCAGGTTAAACCCAGGTTTGAAGCTGTTCTAAGAGGTCAAAACAGAGGATGTTGATGCCTGTTATGATTTGGGTCGCTATGCGATTCTCTATTCTCTGTCCTGATTATTGGTATTGTGAGCAAGCTATTCGGTTTTTACTGATCTCGCTTAGGACTTTGGGCAGTCAATCTGTCTTTTTGTTGTGTGTGTATGCAGTTTTTTTAGTTTTTTTGGAAACGGGAGAGCAGGAGTTTGCGCACCTTTAGCTAGTGGTGCACTGTTAGGGAGATAAAACTACTAACCTCACCTTGTGCAGGTAATCTGGCTTGGGCAGGTAATCTGGCTCTTAGCTAGGTATGATGCAGAGAGCGGGAGTTTGCACGTCATTAGTCAGTGGTACACTGTATCCTCTCGCTAGCTATTTGATCACGCCTCCTTCTTGTTCCGTAGTTTGGAGCGGCGCCATTTTTGGCTGCTCCCATAATGAACATGTGACCCGGCTCTTTCTCTGACATGAGCAGGGAGCGGCGGTCTTGTTTAAGAGTCTCAGTGTACTTGAGACTATTCTGCTCTGTTGTTAGCAGTAGTGATGTCGTGAACATAAAAATTTGGGTTTGCGAACGGCGAACGTGAACTTCCGCAAAAGTTTGCGAACGGGCGAACCGGGCGAACCGCCATAGACTTCAATAGGCAGGCGAATTTTAAAACCCACAGGGACTCTTTCTGGCCACAATAGTGATGGAAAAGTTGTTTCAAGGGGACTAACACCTGGACTGTGGCATGCCGGAGGGGGATCCATGGCAAAACTCCCATGGAAAATGACATAGTTGATGCAGAGTCTGGTTTTAATCCATAAAGGGCATAAATCACCTAACATTATAAAATATGAGGAAAAAATGAAAAAAAACACACTTTTTCTAACTTTGACCCCCAAACTCTGTTACACATCTACAACCACCAAAAAACAACCATGCTAAATAGTTTCTAAATTTTGTCCTGACTTTAGAAATACCCAATGTTAACATGTTCTTTGCTTTTTTTGCAAGTTATATTGAAATAAATACAAGAAAAGATCTTCGCGTCCCATAGAAAGTAATAGAAGCCGTTAATCGATAAATTATACCAGGTTTCCAATGAAAGCGCTAACCGTTAATACATTGTCGGAGGCTGTCGATACATTGAGATATATTACCCCCAGCTCAACTAGGTGTAAAAGAGGAAAATTGTGCTTTTTGAGACCTATTTTCTATTGAAATTATAAAACTTGCAAATAATGCAAGTGTTTTAATGTAGAAATAAATTGTTATAAGTAATATTTATTGTTGTCTCATGTATAGAAATAGTTGAACTTATATTCTAATAGAAATATCAGTATATATTTAAATATAATAATATATGCAAGAACATATCTACAGAATGCAAACTAGACCTATGCCTAGGGCAGCAAGAAATATTACTTATATTTATGAAGTGTTAAATATAATTATATTAGAAAATAGTATTTGATTATTAAAAATATGGATAAGTGTTTTTTTATTTTTCTTGAGAGGCGATCACAGGTAAGAAGCACGGACGTTAAACGTAAATTCTATAGCGTAAGGTCGGGTTACCTTAGCAACTAATTGATTTTCAAGAAATCCGACGTCAGATGGAAGCGTTAACACAACGTTAACTTACAGCTACACGAAAAGAGCGACTGCGCGCAACACGCTAATCTTTTCAATGGAAACCTGGTACTAAAATGCAGCCGTAAATTACTTTTAGCTGTCGGCCGCTTCGGTAGCTTACGGCTCCATTTTTAACGACTCAATGGAAGCGAGGCCCTATATGGCTTTGGCGTTGCTTTTTGGTAATTAGAAGGCTGCTAAATGCTTTTATTTTTAAACCTGACACAGCGTTAGACCTACAGAGCAAAATCCAAAGGTAGTGATAGTAATATTTTACATTTGAATGTTTTTGAAATAGAATAAAATGTTCTATTTATTTTAAAATAGATCATTCTATTTATATTTGATTTTTTGTTAGTAAAAAGTATCTATACCTATATATCTATATAAATATATACAGGTATATATATATATATATATATATATATATATATATACACCGGTATATATATATATATATATATATATATATATATATACATATATATATATTTTTTTTTATTTATTTA
The DNA here is from genome assembly GCF_027579735.1 of Bombina bombina. Lineage (NCBI taxonomy): Eukaryota > Metazoa > Chordata > Amphibia > Anura > Bombinatoridae > Bombina > Bombina bombina. Next base: position 366,272,749 of record NC_069505.1, on the reverse strand, counting down.
TTATATATATATATATATATATATATATATATATATATACATACAAAGAGCATTTTCTTCTAAGTGAACAATGTTGGAATCTAAAATATTTACAATAAAAACACATTAAAACACATTATAAAATATTAAAATTGATTAAAAAAGATTTTTAAGTTTAAAGCTGAGTGGAAAGGGCTCCAAATTCTGTATGTGTGCATGTATATATGTATGTATGTATATAAATATAAATACAAAGTTTGTTTTAGCACATCTTACAAAAATTTTATATACACATCTTTGGGAGTGTTGCCAATGTGACCAAGTAGTTACACAAAACAGGGGGGTATTGGCGCACATCCATTTGCAAATAAACAACACATTTTTAAATGCTGCAAAAAATTGCCTGCAAAAACATCTATTCTTTTAAATAAAATTGTGATCTTAGTCACACAATATGGCCATATTCTGCTAAGCCAGTCACCAACTTTCAAGGTGTCCCAATATAGACTGGTCCTAACACTACAGTCCTTTGCCTTAATGGGCTGAATCATTCCTGCTTTTTCTCTTCATAATAGAATGAGACTCCCTGGCTTTAAATACACAACTCCATTACATTGACATGAGTACTGAGCTTGGGTGGGGTGCTTTAACCAATGGGAGATGATAAGTCTCCCTTTTATTTTTATATACAAATACAAAGTTTGGTTTAGCACATCTTACAAAATGTTTATATACACATATTTAGAATATATGAAATATCAATATAAGTTTTGACTTTGTATCACATGTCCCTGAATGTCATGTCCAAATTTATTGTATACTAATACCACACTATGAATTGAATTCTGTACAGAGAGATTTGTTGCATTTACTCACAATTAGTAATCATGATATGTGTCAGACATTATGATTTTTGCTTGTACTTAAAGGGACATGAAACCAAATTTTTTTCTTTCATGATTTAGAAAGAGCATGCAATTTTAAACAACTTTCTAATTTACTTCTATTATCTAATTTGCTTTAATCTCTTGATATACTTTGGTAAAAAAGCATATCTAGATAGGCTAAGTAACTGCTGATTGGTTGCTGCACATAGATGCCTTGCGTGATTGGCTCACCCATATGCATTGTTATTTCTTCAACAAAGGATATCTAAAGAGTGAAGCAAATTAGATAATAGAAGTAAATTGGAATGTTGTTTAAAATTGTGTTCTCTACTTGAATCATGAAAGAAAAATTTGGGGTTTAGTGTCCCTTTAAGAAGGGTTTCCAATGTTTAACATTTTAGGAAGGTGTGTCAGTGTTATCCAATGATATGACAGCATATAGTATATAAGGCAGAGTAATAGATAGCCAATCATGTCTATGATTAAGGCAGGAGCAGCCGAAACACGTAAGACAGATTGGTGCCTTGTCTGATGTGCTGTTTTCTTGGGTTTTCTACTGCCAATGTGACCAAGTAGTTACACAAAAACATAATTTATGCTTACCTGATAAATTCCTTTCTTCTGTTGTGTGATCAGTCCACGGGTCATCATTACTTCTGGGATATAACTCCTCCCCAACAGGAAATGCAAGAGGATTCACCCAGCAGAGCTGCATATAGCTCCTCCCCTCTACGTCAGTCCCAGTCATTCGACCAAGAATCAACGAGAAAGGAGTAACCAAGGGTGAAGTGGTGACTGGAGTATAATTTAAAAGATATTTACCTGCCTTAAAACAGGGCGGGCCGTGGACTGATCACACAACAGAAGAAAGGAATTTATCAGGTAAGCATAAATTATGTTTTCTTCTGTTATGTGTGATCAGTCCACGGGTCATCATTACTTCTGGGATACCAATACCAAAGCAAAAGTACACGGATGACGGGAGGGATAGGCAGGCTCATTATACAGAAGGAACCACTGCCTGAAGAACCTTTCTCCCAAAAATAGCCTCCGAAGAAGCAAAAGTGTCAAATTTGTAAAATTTGGAAAAAGTATGAAGCGAAGACCAAGTTGCAGCCTTGCAAATCTGTTCAACAGAGGCCTCATTCTTAAAGGCCCAAGTGGAAGCCACAGCTCTAGTGGAGTGAGCTGTAATTCTTTCAGGAGGCTGCTGTCCAGCAGTCTCATAGGCTAAACGTATTATGCTACGAAGCCAAAAAGAGAGAGAGGTAGCAGAAGCTTTTTGACCTCTCCTCTGTCCAGAATAAACGACAAACAGGGAAGAAGTTTGGCGAAAATCTTTAGTTGCCTGCAAGTAGAACTTGAGGGCACGAACTACATCCAGATTGTGTAGAAGACGTTCCTTCTTTGAAGAAGGATTTGGACACAAGGATGGAACAACAATCTCTTGATTGATATTCCTATTAGTGACTACCTTAGGTAAGAACCCAGGTTTAGTACGCAGAACTACCTTATCTGAGTGAAAAATCAGATAAGGAGAATCACAATGTAAGGCTGATAACTCAGAGACTCTTCGAGCCGAGGAAATAGCCATTAAAAACAGAACTTTCCAAGATAACAATTTTATATCAATGGAATGAAGGGGTTCAAACGGAACACCCTGTAAAACGTTAAGAACTAAGTTTAAACTCCATGGCGGAGCAACAGCTTTAAACACAGGCTTGATCCTAGCTAAAGCCTGACAAAAGGCCTGGACGTCTGGATTTTCTGACAGACGCCTGTGTAACAAGATGGACAGAGCTGAGATCTGTCCCTTTAATGAACTAGCTGATAGACCCTTTTCTAAACCTTCTTGTAGAAAGGACAATATCCTAGCGATCCTAACCTTACTCCAAGAGTAACCTTTGGATTCGCACCAGTATAGGTATTTACGCCATATTTTATGGTAAATCCTTCTGGTAACAGGCTTCCTAGCCTGTATCAGGGTATCAATAACCGACTCAGAAAAACCACGTTTTGATAAAATCAAGCGTTCAATTTCCAAGCAGTCAGCTTCAGAGAAGTTAGATTTTGATGTTTGAATGGACCCTGTATCAGAAGGTCCTGTCTTAGAGGTAGAGACCAAGGCGGACAGGCTGACATGTCCACTAGATCTGCATACCAAGTCCTGCGTGGCCATGCAGGCGCTATTAGAATCACTGATGCTCTCTCCTGTTTGATTTTGGCAATCAATCGAGGAAGCAGCGGGAAGGGTGGGAACACATAAGCCATCCCGAAGTTCCAAGGTGCTGTCAAAGCATCTATCAGAACCGCTCCCGGATCCCTGGATCTGGACCCGTAGCGAGGAAGTTTGGCGTTCTGGCGAGACGCCATGAGATCTATCTCTGGTTTGCCCCAACGTCGAAGTATTTGGGCAAAGACCTCCGGATGAAGTTCCCACTCCCCCGGATGAAAAGTCTGGCGACTCAAGAAATCCGCCTCCCAGTTCTCCACTCCCGGGATGTGGATTGCTGATAGGTGGCAAGAGTGAGACTCTGCCCAGCGAATTATCTTTGATACTTCCATCATTGCTAGGGAGCTTCTTGTCCCTCCCTGATGGTTGATGTAAGCTACAGTCGTGATGTTGTCCGACTGAAACCTGATGAACCCCCGAGTTGTTAATTGGGGCCAAGCCAGAAGGGCATTGAGAACTGCTCTCAATTCCAGGATGTTTATTGGAAGGAGACTCTCCTCCTGATTCCATAGTCCCTGAGCCTTCAGAGAATTCCAGACAGCGCCCCAACCTAGTAGGCTGGCGTCTGTTGTTACAATTGTCCAGTCTGGCCTGCTGAATGGCATCCCCCTGGACAGGTGTGGCCGATAAAGCCACCATAGAAGAGAATTTCTGGTCTCTTGATTCAGATTCAGAGTAGGGGACAAATCTGAGTAATCCCCATTCCACTGACTTAGCATGCATAATTGCAGCGGTCTGAGGTGTAGGCGTGCAAAAGGTACTATGTCCATTGCCGCTACCATTAAGCCGATCACCTCCATGCATTGAGCTACTGACGGGTGTTGAATGGAATGAAGGACGCGGCATGCATTTTGAAGTTTTGTTAACCTGTCTTCTGTCAGGTAAATCTTCATTTCTACAGAATCTATAAGAGTCCCCAAGAATGGAACTCTTGTGAGAGGAAAGAGAGAACTCTTCTTTTCGTTCACTTTCCATCCATGCGACCTTAGAAATGCCAGAACTAACTCTGTATGAGACTTGGCAGTTTGAAAGCTTGAAGCTTGTATTAGAATGTCGTCTAGGTACGGAGCTACCGAAATCCCTCGCGGTCTTAGTACCGCTAGAAGGGCACCCAGAACCTTTGTGAAGATTCTTGGAGCCGTAGCCAATCCGAATGGAAGAGCTACAAACTGGTAGTGCCTGTCTAAGAAGGCAAACCTTAGATACCGGTGATGATCTTTGTGGATCGGTATGTGAAGGTAAGCATCCTTTAAATCCACTGTGGTCATGTACTGACCCTCTTGGATCATGGGTAAGATTGTCCGAATAGTTTCCATTTTGAACGATGGAACTCTTAGGAATTTGTTTAGAGTCTTTAAATCTAAGATTGGCCTGAAAGTTCCCTCTTTTTTGGGAACCACAAACAGGTTTGAGTAGAACCCTTGTCCTTGTTCCGACCACGGAACCGGATGGATCACTCCCATTGTTAACAGATCTTGTACGCAGCGTAGAAACGCTTCTTTCTTTATCTGGTTTGTTGACAACCTTGACAGATGAAATCTCCCTCTTGGGGGAGATAATTTGAAGTCTAGAAGGTATCCCTGAGATATGATCTCTAGTGCCCAGGGATCCTGAACATCTCTTGCCCAGGCCTGGGCGAAGAGAGAGAGTCTGCCCCCTACTAGATCCGGTCCCGGATCGGGGGCTCTCGGTTCATGCTGTCTTTGGGGCAGCAGCAGGTTTCCTGGCCTGCTTGCTTTTGTTCCAGGACTGGTTAGGCTTCCAGCCTTGCCTGTAACGAGCAACAGCTCCTTCCTGTTTTGGTGCAGTGGAGGTTGATGCTGCTCCTGTTTTGAAATTCCGAAAGGGACGAAAATTAGACTGTCTAGCCTTAGCTTTGGCCTTGTCTTGAGGTAGGGCGTGGCCCTTACCTCCCGTAATGTCAGCGATAATTTCTTTCAAACCGGGCCCGAATAAGGACTGCCCCTTGAAAGGTATATTAAGTAATTTGGACTTAGAAGTAACATCAGCTGACCAGGATTTTAGCCACAGTGCCCTGCGTGCCTGTATGGCGAATCCTGAGTTCTTAGCCGTAAGTTTGGTTAAATGTACTACGGCCTCCGAAATGAAAGAATTAGCTAGTTTAAGGACTCTAAGCCTGTCCGTAATGTCGTCTAGCGTAGAGGAACTAAGGTTCTCTTCAAGCGACTCAATCCAAAATGCTGCCGCAGCCGTAATCGGCGCGATACATGCAAGGGGTTGTAATATAAAACCTTGTTGAACAAACATTTTCTTAAGGTAACCCTCTAATTTTTTATCCATTGGATCTGAGAAAGCACAGCTATCCTCCACCGGGATAGTGGTACGCTTAGCTAAAGTAGAAACTGCTCCCTCCACCTTGGGGACCGTTTGCCATAAGTCCCGAGTGGTGGCGTCTATTGGAAACATCTTTCTAAATATTGGAGGGGGTGAGAACGGCACACCGGGTCTATCCCACTCCTTAGTAACAATTTCAGTTAGTCTCTTAGGTATAGGAAAAACGTCAGTACTCGCCGGTACCGCAAAGTATTTATCCAACCTACACAGTTTCTCTGGTATTGCAACGGTGTTACAATCGTTGAGAGCTGCTAAGACCTCCCCTAGTAGTACACGGAGGTTCTCCAATTTAAATTTAAAATTTGAAATATCTGAGTCCAATCTGTTTGGATCAGAACCGTCACCCACAGAATGAAGCTCTCCGTCCTCATGCTCTGCGAGCTGTGACGCAGTATCAGACATGGCCCTAGCATTGTCAGCGCACTCTGTTCTCACCCCAGAGTGATCACGCTTGCCTCTTAGTTCTGGTAATTTAGACAAAACTTCAGTCATAACAGTAGCCATATCTTGTAATGTTATCTGTAATGGCCGCCCAGATGTACTGGGCGCCAAAATATCACGCACCTCCCGGGCGGGAGATGCAGGTACTGTCGCGTGAGGCGAGTTAGTCGGCATAACTCTCCCCTCGCTGTTTGGTGAAATTTGTTCACATTGTACAGATTGACTCTTATTTAAAGTAGCATCAATACAGTTAGTACATAAATTTCTATTGGGCTCCACCTTGGCATTGGAACAAATGACACAGATATCTTCCTCTGAGTCAGACATGTTTAACACACTAGCAAAAAAACTTACAACTTGGTTATAATCTTTTTTAGCAAAAAAACGCACTGTGCCTCAAAGAGGTACTAACGATTAAATGACAGTTGAAATAATGAACTGAAAAACAGTTATAGCATCAAACTTTAAAACAACACAACTTTTAGCAAAGGTTTGTTCCCATTAGTAAAAAACAACACTAATTAAATTTGTACATAAGAAAACAAAACAACGTTTTTTATTCACAGTCACTATAAGAATTCTCACAGCTCTGCTGAGAGAATTTACCTCCCTTCAAAGAAGTTTGAAGACCCCTGAGATCTGTCAGAGATGAACCGGATCATGCAGGAAATATAAAAGTAGCTGACTGGAATTTTTTGATGCGTAGCAAAGAGCGCCAAAAACGGCCCCTCCCTCTCCCACACAGCAGTGAAGAGAAACGAAACTGTCACAATTAAAGCAAAATACTGCCAAGTGGAAAATAATGCCCAAATATTTATTGACACAGTACCTCAGCAATGTAAACGATTCTACATTCCAGCAAAAACGTTTAACATGAGAATAGTTATTAAAAGGATTAGTGACCTTTAACACAGTAGTTCCGGTGAAATACCATCCCCAGAATACTGAAGTGTATACATACATGTCATTTTCACGGCATGGCAGGCTTTTCTCATCAATTCCATTCAGAAAATAAAAACTGCCACATACCTCAATGCAGATTCATCTGCCCGCTGTCCCCTGATCTGAAGCCTTTACCTCCCTCAGATGGTCGAGAACAGCAATATGATCTTAACGACTCCGGTTAAAATCATAGTAAAAAATCTCTGTCAGATTCTTCCTCAAACTCTGCCAGAGAAGTAATAACACGCTCCGGTGCTATTTTAAAATAACAAACTTTTGATTGAAGTCATAAAAACTAAGTGTAATCACCATAGTCCTCTCACACATCCTATCTAGTCGTTGGGTGCAAGAGAATGACTGGGACTGACGTAGAGGGGAGGAGCTATATGCAGCTCTGCTGGGTGAATCCTCTTGCATTTCCTGTTGGGGAGGAGTTATATCCCAGAAGTAATGATGACCCGTGGACTGATCACACATAACAGAAGAAACAGGGGGTATTGGCGCACATCTATTTGCAAATAAACAACACAAACATTTTTAATGTATGTGTGTGTATGTGTGTGTGTGTGTGTGTGTGTGTGTGTGTTATAGTTGCTATACCTATAACAACTTAACTACATAAGCAATTCTCTTCTGAAGATGGAGATAGTTACATTATGATACCTAGCTTTTTTACTAGCCGGCAGTGCATGAGAGTCTCTTGTTAATAATAGGGCTAGTTGATATATCCATGCATATAGGTTTAGGGTTGAGCCTCACAATTTCACTATGAGTAATGGGTCAGAAATTATAGAGATAAGTCAATGTCCGTATAATGTTTTATCATGTTAAGGTTTGTTTGACATATAATGCAAAACAACTAATACCAAAAAAGCAATGGTCCCTAGGGGGGGCGCCTAACTAAAGCCACACGATCAAAAATGTACAATTGTGTGTTAGATGCAATATGAGAACCAGTGGTGATTATACATAATATATATATGGAATCTAGTTATCAAGTTCTATCAGACCTGATCCGACAGTGCAAATCAGGTCCGACAGACATTGCTGAATACGGCGAGCAATACGCTCGCCGTATTCAGCATTGCACCAGCAGCTCACAAGAGCTGCTGGTGCAGCGCTGCCCACTGCAGACTCACGGCCAATAGGCCGCCAGCAGGGGGGTGTCAATCAACCCGATCGTACTCAATCGGGTTGATTTCCGGTGATGTCTGTCCGCCTGCTCAGAGCAGGTGGACAGGTTATGGAGCAGCGGTCTTTGTGAACGCTGCTTCATAACTGCTGTTTCTGGCGAGCCTGCAGGCTCGCCAGAAACACGGGGCATCAAGCTCCTTTCGGAGCTTGATACATATGCCCCTATATATCCTTTCATTTGAAGGAAATCTGCCATCTACAATATATCAATGGTGAACTTAGTTGCTCTCACTACTAGTGCCAGTTTTATGTTCCAAATTTTATAAATGAATGGACAATATGTTCATAGTGAACTTAGTCGATATCACTACTAGTGCCGGTTTTATGTTCCAAATTTTATATATACACGTACAATCTGCTAATCCGCTATTTTACTCTCTTAAGAAAAGTTTATGATTGTATATAGTGTGTATAGTCGAGAGAACAGTCAGGAGTGACATATGATAGCGTATCAAAAGCGATGTATACTCTCAACATCCACTTACTAATCTCAATAAACTATCTATATTGGTGATAAGATTTTGATAATGAATAGCATCATAATCTGACAAGGCTTTTAACATATATATTAGAATACTAGATATCTGGTATTAATGCCAATTTCCTTTATATACTAATAATCTAGTTGTGTAAAGTCAGATATGAATCTTAGACTACTTACCTAACATTTTTACCTAACTACTTACCTAACAAATGTTACAACTAGGTGTAGTGACGTCAGATCCCTAATGGAAACCCAAGAGTACGCTGGATAAACCTACTTGTGTGAGAAGCAGAGAGACTGTTTACATGAGAGCGGTGCATCTTGGAGGCTTATGGAACTGATGATCCGGATAACTGCTAGCAATTTCTACAGATCCGGTAAGAGGAGGAGGTTTAGCGGGTGCAGTTTGACCTTAAGAGCGGTTACCGCGGTCGCTGATTGCACTTTGTAAGCCTGCAAAAAAGATTTTTACCTAACTACTTACCTAACAAATGTTACAACTAGGTGTAGTGACGTCAGACACCTAATGGAAACCCCAGAGCACGCTGGAAAAACCTGCATGTGTGAGAAGCAGAGAGACTGTTTACCATGAGAGCGGTGCGTCTTGGAGGTTTATGGAACTGATGATCCAGATAACTGCTAGCAATTTCCACAGATCCGGTAAGAGGAGAAGGTTTAGCGATGCAGTTTGACCTTAAGAGCGGTTACATACTGTTGCACTTTGTAAGCCTGCAAAAAAGATTTCTTTCATGTAATTAACAAGAGTCCATGAGCTAGTGACGTATGGGATATACATTCCTACCAGGAGGGGCAAAGTTTCCCAAACCTTAAAATGCCTATAAATACACCCCTCACCACACCCACAAATCAGTTTTACAAACTTTGCCTCCAAGGGAGGTGGTGAAGTAAGTTTGTGCTAGATTCTACGTTGATATGCGCTCCGCAGCAAGTTGGAGCCCGGTTTTCCTCTCAGCGTGCAGTGAATGTCAGAGGGATGTGAAGAGAGTATTGCCTATTGAATGCAGTGATCTCCTTCTACGGGGTCTATTTCATAAGGTTCTCTGTTATCGGTCGTAGAGATTCATCTCTTACCTCCCTTTTCAGATCGACGATATACTCTTATATTTACCATTTCCTCTACTGATTCTCGTTTCAGTACTGGTTTGGCTTTCTACAAACATGTAGATGAGTGTCCTGGGGTAAGTAAGTCTTATTTTCTGTGACACTCTAAGCTATGGTTGGGCACTTTATTTATAAAGTTCTAAATATATGTATTCAAACATTTATTTGCCTTGACTCAGAATGTTCAACTTTCCTTATTTCCAGACAGTCAGTTTCATATTTGGGATTATGCATTGAATTATCATATTTTTTCTTACCTCAAAAATTTGACTTTTTTCCCTGTGGGCTGTTAGGCTCGCGGGGGCTGAAAATGCTTCATTTTATTGCTTCATTCTTGGCGCGGACTTTTTTGGCGCAAAAATTCTTTTCCGTTTCCGGCGTCATACGTGTCGCCGGAAGTTGCGTCATTTTTTGACTTTATTTTGCGTCAAAGATGTCGGCGTTCTGGATGTGGCGTCATTTTTGGCGCCAAAAGCATTTAGGCGCCAAATAATGTGGGCGTCTTTTTTGGCGCTAAAAAATATGGGCGTCATTTTTGTCTCCACATTATTTAAGTCTCATTATTTATTGCTTCTGGTTGCTAGAAGCTTGTTCACTGGCATTTCTTTTCCCATTCCTGAAACTGTCATTTAAGGAATTTGATCAATTTTGCTTTATATGTTGTTTTTTTCTTTTACATATTGCAAGATGTTCCACGTTGCAACTGAGTCAGAAGATACTACAGGAAAATCACTGCACAGTGCTGGAGCTACCAAGCTAAGTCTGCTATAAACTTTTGGTATCTGTTTTCTCCAGCTGTTATTTGTATTGCATGTCATGTCAAACTTATTAATGCAGATAAAATTTCCTTTAGTACTGTTACATTACCTGTTGCTGTCCGTCAACATCTAATTTTCAGAGTGTTCCTGATAACATAAGAGATTTTATTTTTTAAATCCATTAAGAAGGCTATGTCTGTTATTTCTCCTTCTAGTATACATAAAAGTCTTTTAAAACTTCTCTTTTTTTCAGATGAATTTTTAAATGAACATCATCATTCTGATACTGATAATGGTTCTTCTGGTTCAGAGGTTTCTGTCTCAGAGGTTGATGCTGATAAATCTTTGTATTTGTTCAAGATGGAATTTATTCGTTCTTTGCTTAAAGAAGTGTTATTTGCATTAGAAATAGAGGATTCTGGTCCTCTTGATACTAAATGTAAACGTTTAAATAAGGTTTTTAAATCTCCTGTAGTTATTCCAGAAGTGTTTTATCTCCCTGATGCTATTTCTGAAGTAATTTCCAGGGAATGGAATAATTTGGGTAATTTATTTACTCCTTCTAGACGTTTAAGCAAATTATATCCTGTGCCATCTGACAGATTAGAGTTTTTTGGGACAAAAATCCCTAAGGTTATGGGGCTGTCTCTACTCCTGCTAATGTACTACTATTCCTATGGCAGATAGTACTTCATTTAAGGATCCTTTAGATAGGAAAATTGAATCTTTTCTAAGAAAAGCTTACTTATGTTCAGGTAATCTTCTTAGACCTGCTATATTTTTAGCGGATGTTGCTGCAGCTTCAACTTTTTGGTTAGAAGCTTTAGCGCAACAAGTAACAGATCATAATTTTATAGCATTATTATTATTCTATAACATGCTAATAATTTTATTGGTGATACCATCTTTTGATATCATTAGAGTTGATGTCAGGTATATGTCTCTAGCTATTTTAGCTAGAAAAGCTTTATGGATTAAACTTGGAATGCTGACATGTCTTCTAAGTCAACTTTGCTTTCCCTTTCTTTCCAGGGTAAATAATCATTTCGTTCCTTTCCTCACAACAAGGAACAAAAGCCTGATCCTTCATCCTCAGGAGCGGTATCAGTTTGGAAACTATTTCCAGTTTGGAATATATCCAAGCCTTATAGAAACCTATAGCCAGCTCCTAAGTATCTATGAAGGTGCGGCCCTTATTCCAGCTCAGCTGGTATGGGGCAGATTACGTTTTCTTCAAAGAAATTTGGATCAATTCCGTTCTTAATCTCTGGTTTCAGAAACATTGTTTCAGAAAGGTACAGAATTGGCTTCAAGTTAAGGCCTCCTGCTAAGAGATTCTTTTCTTTCCCGTGTCCCAGTTGACACAGCAAGGCTCAGCATTTCTGAAATGTGTTTCAGATCTAGAGTTGGCTGGAGTATTTATGCCAGTTCCAGTTCTGGAACAGGGGCTGGGGTTTTATTTTATCTCTTCATTGTACCAAAGAAGGTCAATTCCTTCAGACCAGTTCTGGATCTATCATTATTGAATCGTTATGTTAGGATACCAACATTCAAGATGGTTACTGTAGGACTATCCTGCCTTTTGTTTAGCAAGGGCATTATATGTCTACAATAGATTTACAGGATGTGTATCTGCATATTCCGATTCATCCAGATCACTTTTAGTGTCTGAGATTCTCTTTTTAGACAAGCATTACCAGTTTTGTGGCTCTACTGTTTGGCCTAGCCTCAGTTCCAAGAATTTTTTTCAAAGGTTCTCGGTGCCCTTCTTTCTGTAATCAGAGAATAGGGTTTTGATATTTCCTTATTTGGACGATATCTTGGTACTTGCTCAGTCTTCTCATTTTCGAAGAATCTCATGCGAATCGACTTGTGTTGTTTCTTCAAGTTCATGGTTGGAGGATCAATTTACCAATCAGTTCATTGATTCCTCAGACAAGGGTAACCTTTTTAGGTTTCTAGATAAATTCAGTGTCTATGACTCTGTCCTTGTCAGACAAGAGAAGTTTAACATTGATATCAGCTTGTCAAAACCTTCAGTCACAATCATTCCCTTTGGTAGCCTTATGCATGGAAATGTTGGGTCTTAGGACTGCCGCATCAGATGCGATCTCCTTTGCTCGTTTTCACATGCGACCTCTTCAGCTCTGTATGCTGAACCAATGGTGCAGGGATTACTCAAAGATATCTCAATTAATATCTTTAAACCGATTTTACGACACTCTCTGACATGGTGGACAGATCACCATCGTTTAGTTCAGGGGGCTTCTTTGTTCTTCCGTCCTGGACTATAATCTCAACAGATACAAGTCTTACAGGTTGGGGAGCTGTGTGGGGGTATCTGACGGCACAAGGGGTTTGGGAATCTCAGGAGGTGAGATTTCCGATCAATATTTTGGAACTCCGTGCAATTTTCAGAGCTCTTCAGTCTTGGCCTCTTCTGAAGAGAGAGTTGTTCATTGTTTTCAGATAAGACAATGTCACAACTGTGGCATACATCAATCATCAAGGAGGGACTCACAGTCCTCTGGCTATGAAAGAAGTATCTCGAATTTTGGTTTGGGCGGAATCCAGCTCCTGTCTAATCTCTGCGGTTTATATCCCAGGTATGGACAATTGGAAAGCGGATTATCTCAGTCGCCAAACGTTGCATCCGGGCGAATGGTCTCTTCACCCAGAGGTATTTCTTCAGATTGTTCAAATGTGGGAACTTCCAGAAATAGATCTGATGGCTTCTCATCTAAACAAGAAACTTCCCAGGTATCTGTCCAGATCCTGGGATCCTCAGGCGGAGGCAGTGGATGCATTTTCACTTCCTTGGAAGTATCATCCTGCCTATATCTTTCCGCCTCTAGTTCTTCTTCCAAGAGTAATCTCCAAGATTCTGAAGGAATGCTCGTTTGTTCTGCTGGTATGCGGATCCTGTCCGGATGGCCTCTTGCCAACCGTGGACTCTTCCGTTAAGACCAGACCTTTTGTCTCAAGGTCCTTTTTTCCATCAGGATCTGAAATCCTTAAATTTAAAGATATGGAGATTGAACGCTTGATTCTTGGTCAAAGAGGTTTCTCTGACTCTGTGATTAATACTATGTTACAGGCTCGTAAATCTGTATCCAGAGAGATATATTATAGAGTCTGGAAGACTTATATTTCTTGGTGTCTTTCTCATCATTTTTCTTGGCATTCTTTTAGAATACCGAGAATATTACAATTTCTTCAGGATGGTTTAGATAAGGGTTTGTCCGCAAGTTCCTTGAAAGGTCAAATCTCTGCTCTTTCTGTTCTTTTTCACAGAAAGATTGCTATTCTTCCTGATATTCATTGTTTTGTACAAGCTTTGGTTCGTATAAAGCCTGTCATTAAGTCAATTTCTCCTCCTTGGAGTTTGAATTTGGTTCTGGGGGCTCTTCAAGCTCCTCCATTTGAAAGTATGCATTCATTGGATATTAAATTACTTTCTTGGAAAGTTTTGTTCCTTTTGGCCATCTCTTCTGCCAGAAGAGTTTCTGAATTATCTGCTCTTTCTTGTGAGTCTCCTTTTCTGATTCTTCATCAGGATAAGGCGGTGTTGCGAACTTCTTTTGAATTTTTACCTAAAGTTGTGAATTCCAACAACATTAGTAGAGAAATTGTGGTTCCTTCATTATGTCCTAATCCTAAGAATTCTAAGGAGAAATCGTTGCATTCTTTGGATGTTGTTAGAGCTTTGAAATATTATGTTGAAGCTACGAAATCTTTCTGTAAGACTTCTAGTCTATTTGTTATCTTTTCCGGTTCTAGGAAAGGCCAGAAAGCTTCTGCCATTTCTTTGGCATCTTGGTTGAAATCTTTAATTCATCTTGCCTATGTTGAGTCGGGTAAAATTCCGCCTCAGAGAATTACAGCTCATTCTACTAGGTCAGTATCTACTTCCTGGGTGTTTAGGAATGAAGCTTCGGTTGACCAGATCTGCAAAGCAGCAACTTGGTCCTCTTTGCATACTTTTACTAAATTCTACCATTTTGATGTATTTTCTTCTTCTGAAGCAGTTTTTGGTAGAAAAGTTCTTCAGGCAGCGGTTTCAGTTTGAATCTTCTGCTTATGTTTTTTGTTAAACTTTATTTTGGGTGTGGATTATTTTCAGCAGGAATTGGCTGTCTTTATTTTATCCCTCCCTCTCTAGTGACTCTTGTGTGGAAAGATCCACATCTTGGGTAGTCATTATCCCATACGTCACTAGCTCATGGACTCTTGTTAATTACATGAAAGAAAACATAATTTATGTAAGAACTTACCTGATAAATTCATTTCTTTCATATTAACAAGAGTCCATGAGGCCCACCCTTTTTTGTGGTGGTTATGATTTTTTTGTATAAAGCACAATTATTCCAATTCCTTATTTTATATGCTTCGCACTTTTTTTCTTATCACCCCACTTCTTGGCTATTCGTTAAACTGATTTGTGGGTGTGGTGAGGGGTGTATTTATAGGCATTTTAAGGTTTGGGAAACTTTGCCCCTCCTGGTAGGAATGTATATCCCATACGTCACTAGCTCATGGACTCTTGTTAATATGAAAGAAATGAATTTATCAGGTAAGTTCTTACATAAATTATGTTTTTTAACAGCCCAGTTAGAGGGTGCTAGAGTGTGCAAAACAGCTCTGATTGATGATAGAGCATTTAAGGGAGCTGTGAAGTTGGCTCAATACAGTTCCCAATGTATTTTTTAAGAATATTCGTTCTTATCAACATTCTATTATGTAAATCGAATTTCTACAATAACAATCGTTCTAACATTCGAATTTGAATATAAACACATTCGCCCACTCCTATTCTTAGTCTTTTAAATAGATACTTCTACATATATCTGTATATATCTATTTACCTGTATAAATTCATATAGATATAAATAAATATATATATATATATATATATACATTTTAGAATTTATAGGGTTTCTAGCGTAAATAAATGTATTGACTTTGGAATATTGACAAAAACAACAAACTTTTTTGCACACACACCACCTTTCAACAACACTGTTCACTATTTAGGTTAATCACTTATTCCCCCCCATTCTGAATGAAGAATACTTT
Source organism: Bombina bombina (assembly GCF_027579735.1). Lineage (NCBI taxonomy): Eukaryota > Metazoa > Chordata > Amphibia > Anura > Bombinatoridae > Bombina > Bombina bombina. Next base: position 366,257,278 of record NC_069505.1, on the reverse strand, counting down.
GCCAATAGCTTTGTAGGTTTACCCCAAAAAAGTATGATCCCTCTATTCCCTTCTCTTATACTCATAACAACAAGTTTACCACTGATTGTATGTCACTATTTTTGTATGTGTGCATATCATGATTTCACTTAAACGTTGTTTTCATTTATCACACTCACTTAAGTATCTAAGAGATTAGCACCGCCCATCCTTTTGTTTTATTGGCTATTGTTCCCTATTTAAGCTCACCACAGGTAACACTAATTGATCTCTGATGAAGCGCATGTGAGCATGCGCGAAACGCATCAGTTCTAGCACCCCTTGCACACCTGTGTTAGTGCTACCCACCCTGTGTATTGAAAAAACACTTGGCATTCAAGTTCCTGGAATTAGTGATGTCTCGAACATAAAATTTTCCGTGCGCGAATGGCGAACGCGAATTTCCGCAAATGTTCATGAACGGGCGAACCGCCATAGACTTCAATAGGCAGGCGAATTTTAAAACCCACAGGGACTCTTTCTGGCCACAATAGTGATGGAAAATGTGTTTCAAGGGGACTAACACCTGGACTGTGGCATGCCGGAGGGGGATCCATGGCAAAACTCCCATGGAAAATTACATAGTTGATGCAGAGTCTGGTTTTAATCCATAAAGGGCATAAATCACCTAACATTCCTAAATTGTTTGGAATAACGTGCTTTAAAACACAGGTTGGGGATTGCCTTTTGTGCAAAGAAATTTCGGCCGGGTACCTTCCACTGCGGTGTCCCAATAGCTACAAATTTTTGGAACGCCTCAGACTCCACCAGCTTGTATGGTAAAAGCTGGCGGGCTAAGAGTTCAGATAAGCCAGCTGTCAGATGCCGGACAAGGGGGTGACTTTGTGACATTGGCTTCTTTACGCTCAAACATTTCCTTGACAGACACCTGACTGTGGGCAGACGGCAAGGAATTGCTCAAGGCGAGAGATGGAGTGGCGGATGGTTGAGAGGGGGCAAGGAGAACAGCAGTGGTTGACGTGGCTGAAGATGCTGGACCAGGAGGAGGATGGCGGCTTTGAGTTTGTGTGCTGCTTGTACTCATGTATTGATCCCATAGGCGTTTGTGATGTGCGATCATGTGCCCTCGCAAAGCAGTTGTACCTAGGTGGGTGTTGGACTTCCCACGACTCAGTTTCTTTTGGCACAGGTTGCAAATGGCCTCGCTGTTGTCAGAGGCAGACACACAAAAAAATGCCACACTGCTGAGCTCTGCAATGACGGCATTCTGGTGGTGGCAACAGCATGCGTTGATTGGCGTGCTGTCTGGCTGACCCCGGGTGCCAATGCATGCTGTCTGACTGTGCCACTAGCTCCTTGCGACAACCTCCCCCTGCTTCCAACTCATCTCCTCCTCCTCTCTGTCTCCCCATCTGAACTTTCCCCCTGTTCTTCTTCTCTTCTAGCGGGCACCCACGTGACATCCACGGACGCATCGTCATCATCAACCGCTTCACTTGTATCTGACAACTCAACAAAGGAAGCAGCAGCGGGTACAACATCATCATCATCACACCGTACGTCCATGTGTGTAATGCTGCCTGACTGAGACATATCCCTGTTATCTACATCCTCTGGCAATAATGGTTGCGCATCACTCATTTCTTCCAACTGATATGTAAATAACTCCTCTGACAGATCAAGTGAAGCGGCTGTGGTGCTAGTGTTGGTGGTGGCGGCAGGCGGGCGAGTGGTAACTTGAGAGGTGCCCAAAGCTAAGCTGGAGGAGGATGGTGCGTCAAGGTTCCGAGCGGAAGCTGTAGAAGATTGGGTGTCCTGTGTTAGCCAGTCAACTATGTCCTCAGAACTTTTCGAGTTCAGGGTACATGGCCTCTGAACACTGGGCATTATTCTAGGGCCAAAGGGAATCACAGCACCACGACCACGACGGCCCCTGCGGGGTGGCCTGCCTCTGCCTGTCATTTTTTTTCTTCGATTAGTGGTACTATGCGTGCAAGCTACTGTGACAACAGATATGAGTGGCACTGTGCACTGGCAGAAGTTGGCAGAGTAGACGCTGTAGGCCTGACACGCACGCTTGCAGACAACTAACTGCTATTCAATCTATTACAGTCAAAAAGTTTTTTTTTTAATGTACACTACTGTTACACCAGATATGAGTTGCACTGGTGTGACACTGTGCCCTGGCAGGCCCTGAAACGCACACGCATGAAGGAAACTGACTGCTATTATTTCACAGTCAAATTTCTAGTTGTTTTTTTTTAACCCCTTAAGGACAAGGCCATTTTTCAATTTCTTTCCCTTAAGGACCAGGGCTATTTTTACATTTCTGCTGTGTTTGTGTTTAGCTGTAATTTTCCTCTTACTCATTTACTGTACCCACACATATTATATACTGTTTTTCTCGCTATTAAATGGAATTTCTAAAGATACCATTATTTTCATCATATCTTATAATTTACTATAAAAAAAATTATAAAATATGAGGAAAAAATGGAAAAAAAAAACACTTTTTCTAACTTTGAACCCCAAAATCTGTTACACATCTACAACCACCAAAAAACACCCATGCTAAATAGTTTCTAAATTTTTTCCTGAGTTTAGAAATACCCAATGTTTATATGTTCTTTGCTTTTTTTGCAAGTTATAGGGCAATAAGTACAAGTAGCACTTTGCTATTTCCAAACCACTTTTTTTTCAAAATTAGTGCTAGTTACATTGGGACACTGATATCTTTCAGGAATCCCTGAATATCCCTTGACATGTATATATTTTTTTTAGAAGACATCCCAAAGTATTGATCTAGGCCCATTTTGGCATATTTCATACCACCATTTCACCGCCAAATGAGATCAAATAAAAAAAATTGTTCACTTTTTCACAAATTCTTTCACAAACTTTAGGTTTCTCACTGAAATTATTTGCAAACAACTTGTGCAATTATGACATAAATGGTTGTAAACGCTTCTCTGGGATCCCCTTTGTTCAGAAATAGCAGACATATATGGCTTTGGCATTTATTTTTGGTAATTAGAAAGCCGCTAAATGCCACTGCGCACCACACATGTATTATGCCCAGCAGTGAAGGGGTTAATTAGGGAGCATGTAGGGAGCTTCTAGGGTTAATTTTAGCTTTAGTGTAGTGTAGTAGACAACCCCAAGTATTGACCTAGGCCCATCTTGGTATATTTCATGCCACCATTTCACCGCCAAATGCGATCAAATGAAAAAAAACTTTAAATGTTTCACAATTTTAGGTTTCTCACTGAAATTATTTACAGCTTGTGCAATTATGGCACAAATGGTTGTAAAAGCTTCTCTGGGATCCCCTTTGTTCAGAAATAGCAGACATATATGGCTTTGGCGTTGCTTCTTGGTAATTAGAAGGCCGCTAAATGCAGCTGCGCACCACATGTGTATTATGCCCAGCAGTGAAGGGGTTAATTAGGGAGCTTGTAGGGTTAATTTTAGCTTTAGTGTAGTGTAGTAGACAACCCAAAGTATTGATCTAGGCCCATTTTGGCATATTTCATGCCACCATTTCCCCGCCAAATGCGATCAAATAAAAAAAAACGTTCACTTTTTAACATTTTTTTTCACAAACTTTAGGTTTCTCACTGAAATTATTTACAAACAGCGTGTGCAATTATGGCACAAATGGTTGTAAATGCTTCTCTGGGATCCCCTTTGTTCAGAAATAGCAGACATATATGGCTTTGGCGTTGCTTTTTGGTAATTAGAAGGTTGCTAAATACCGCTGCGCATCACACGTGAATTATGTCTAGCAGTTAAGGGGTTAATTAGGTAGTTTGTAGGGAGCTTGCAGGGTTAATTTTAGTTTTAATGTAGAGATCAGCCTCCCACCTGACACATCAGACCAGCTGATCCCTCCCAAACTGCTCTCTTCCCTCCCCCACCCCACAATTGTCCCGCCATCTTAAGTACTGGCAGAAAGTCTGCCAGTACTAAAATAAAATATATTTTTGTAAAAAAAAATATTTTTTTCCAGCATATTTACATATGCTGATGTGTAGGAACCCCCTTAGCCCCCAACCTCCCTGATCCCCCCCAAACAGCTCTCTAACCCTCCCCCTCTACCTTATTGGTAGCCATCTTGGGTACTGGCAGCTGTCTGCCAGTACCCTGTTTACTAAAAAAAATGCTTTTTTAATATTTTATTACTTTTTTCTGTAGTGTAGCTTCCCCCAGCCAAAGAGCAACCCCCACCCCCTCCCAGATCCCTTAGATGTATTTTAAAAATAAATTTGGCACCACTTTATCTCATTTATTTTTTTGAAATTTCTGTAGTGTAGCCGTTCCCACCCGCTCCCACCCCGTGCACGCGCCCACCCTCCCGTGCACGTGCGCGTGCCTCCGTGCGCGCCCCTCCGGTCACGCCCACGATCCCACCCTCCACAACGTCATATGGCCCATCGATGGCCGCACAACCCGCCTCCCACGTAAGCTCCCACCCACCAATGATACCGGCCATCGATGTCCGGTGCAGAGAGGGCCACAGAGTGGCTCTCTCTGCATCGGATGGCCAAGGGGTGTTATGGCAGGATGCCTCGATATCGAGGCATCACTGCAATAACCGGAAAGCGGCTGGAAGCGAGCAGGATCGCTTCCAGCCGCTTTAAACCCCTAATGTCGTACAGGGTACGTCGCTGGTCTTTAAAGACCAGGTTGTGTGCGACGTACCCTGTACGACATGCGTCGTTAAGGGGTTAATGTACACTACTGTTACACCAGATATGAGTTGCACTGGTATGACACTGTGCCCTGGCAGGCCCTGAAACGCACACGTGTGAAGGAAACTGACTGCTATTATTTCACAGTAAAAAAAGTGTTGTTTTTTTTAAATGTACACTACTGTTACACCAGATATGAGTGGTGGCACTGGGCAAGTGGGCACAGTATACGCTGTGAGCCTGACACACACGCTGGCAGGCAGGCAACTGCAATTAGATTACACAGGAAAAAAAAAAAAGCAGACTGGGGTGGGAGGGTCTGGTAGGGAGGGTCTGCTGCTGATTGGCTGGAATGTGTCTGCTGACTGTGAGGTACAGGGTCAAAGTTTACTCAATGATGACGAATAGGGGGCGGACCGAACATCGCATATGTTTGCCCACCGTGGCGAATGCGAACAAGCTCTCCGGGAACTATTCGCCGGTGAACTATTCGGGACATCTCTATTCCTGGTTCCTCGTTTCTTTTTTCAAGTATTTTGTATTTGGCTGAGCTAGCCCTGAGGACCGGAACCAACTAAAAACTTTTCCAGCCCTGTTCACCTAAGAGAGTTACATGGATTACTCTCCAGCAGTACCTTGCCTCCTCTGTTTCTTCGGCAGACATTGGCAACAGCGGCCTAGGCCGTCTCTGGACCAGCACTCCATCGACAGCGTGTCACACGCACCGACGCAGCATCAGGTACGCTGCATGCTCCGACTTCGAAGAGACGCTCATACTCTTGACGTCATCACAAGCGCCGACTAGCTGCAACGACTCTGCCATACCACGCTGAGGTCGTATACTTTCTGACCAGCGGTGAGACATCCATCCTATTGGCGGCAAACTTGGAGACGAAGGTCAGGGCAGAGCTTCTGGGATCACCCTAATCAAAGGATCCTGTAGCGTACAGGTCTATCTTCCCAAACACTAACGGAAGCGGAGCATCCTTGCTGGCAGTCTTTCACCAAGGACTATATCCCAAGTACCAGCTAACAGGTAGTTATATTTTGAACTTTTATCTATCTACATATAGCTGTGCTTTCTCCGTTTGCCTGCCTAAGCCTGCCTTGCTATTTGAACACCTGCCAGGTCTGCCTAATTGACCTACTCTTACTGCCACAACACTCACATCTGCTTACTACAGAGACTTACCTTACATAAGGGTACTGCGTACTTATTATACAGGACTGTAAATATTTGACGATACATAAGAGAGACTGAATTATCTTTGCTTCTTCAACTGTACCTGTTTGCTAATAACTCAGCTCTCTCTTATCTTATACACTTGTGCATTCAAACACTATGGCCGAATTGCCTGAAACTGCAGTCACACATACCACTGGGGAATCTTCTGACGATAAATGCAGACTCATGTTGGCCACAGCACTGCAAGGGGTTAATGCTTTACCTATAGTACCTAGGGAAGACAATTTGCCTACATTATTTTCAGGCTTGGAGAAACTCTGATACAAGGAGACTAATCTTTGGTGGGACATTGAATTTTTGGATCTATATATTAAAGAGGGGAAGGTGCCACGTGGCCTAAGGATAAAGAAATTCCCCTCTTTTGCCCAACAATTACCAGAGTTTATGGAGGAGTGGAACCAAACCCTGACCAGATGCTCTATGACTTTGATTAACCAACTACTGAGACACAAAAAACAGGAAAGAGACATGATTCTGACAGAAATGAATACTACAGTGGACAGCATCAAACCCTTTGAGGCTACTAGCCAATACAAAGATTACACTGCACAACTAGAGGAAACCATCAACAAATTAGATATGGACGTATCCAGCAGAAAAGTATCCAAATATAACCGTGACACAAAGGACTATGACCTTAATATTGTTTATTCCTGGCAACAACTTAGGCCTACTAGAGGGAAGGGCAATTCCAAGACCTCCAAAAATAACAAACGTAGAGGCCACTCTAACAAAAAAGTCACCTTCTCCAGTATTGAAACCACAGATTCTGAATCATCTTTCCCACAATCCCCTGGTTCCCTTGTCACGGAGCCTCCTGAGTCCTCTGTTTCAACTGATATAGGAGCCAGTGCCCCTATTAGAACAACTTTGGCCACCCTGGTCAAATCTCCTAGCCAAACCAGCACCCCAAAGCCTCCAATCAAACACACAGATACCCCAGCAGGACAGCCTCAAAAAACAAAAAGAAATAAACAATGTGATTAATCTGTCTAATACCCAACTCACACCAGCACAGGTTTCCATACTCAATAAAGGACTCACTTTTGCACCTAGTACAAACTTTGATGTTTTTCCACTGTCATAGATATCAATAGATTAGTTTGCAAATTTACACTAAGGAAACACTTTTCAGAGATTAATACTGAGGATTCCCCCTCAGAACCCTCTTTGACACCATTGGAGGGTACCCACTCAGGTTTACTTTTTAGAGACCAATGTGATTTCAACACCCTGCTATCTTTACAAAACACCACTAGCACTTCTGCATCACCCACGCATAACTTTATTTATAAAGATCGCTCCTTCTTCTATCCTATTCAGGCTAGAAGTCCAAGTATTGAACTATACCAAGATACAGTATTGAGGGATATTTTATCCCTCAATGAGACCACAACAGACACCAATCCAACAAGCAAGCACAATATCACACTCCTAGAGAAGAATGCACTCACATAATTAGAAAATAACCCTGACATTGTAATAACCCAGGCTGACAAGGGTGGGGCGGTGGTAATCTTAAACACCATAGATTACATAGATGAAATCAATGTGCATCTTAGCAACACCACCACCTACACACGCCTGGGACATGACCCTACACTCAGGTTCAGCCAGGAACTGTTCTCATTCTTGGACACAGCCCTGGAGCGTGGTTTTATAACTAAGGACACCATGGAGTACTTACTCATTGACGATCCCCTTACCCCTACCTTCAGGGTCGTGCCCAAGATACACAAAACCCTTACCAAACCCCCTGGGAGACCCATCGTGGCCAGCATGGGGTCGCTTTGTGAGAGATTGGGTGGATTCAGTATTACAACCCATAGTGGTAACCTTGCCTGGCTACATTAGAGATAGTGCCCATCTTCTTTACCAGCTGGAAGATATCAAGTGGCAACCTAACTTTCAGTGGCTTACCATAGACGTAACTGCCCTTTACTCTAGCATACCCCATCAAAAAGGGCTAGAGGCTTTAGGACACATGATTAGGAGATATACACAGTTCTCTGATGATTACATAGAATTTGTGGTTTCCACAGCAAAATTCTTACTTACACACAACTATTTTGTCTCTGGGGGGAATTCTACCTGCAGAACTGCGGTACAGCCATGGGGGCAAAATTTGCCCCGGCATATGCCAACTTGTACATGGGCTGGCTGGAACTTAACAGCATCTATGCCGATGACTTCCCCCTCAGAGACAACTTAGTGGTGTATGGTCGCTATATAGACGACCTTATAGTGATCTGGAATTCTGGCAATCACAGAGAAGCTCACTCCTTGGTAGACCTCCTCAATGACAATTCCTTCAATCTAAATTTTACACATACTGTATCATTGCATTCCATTGCCTATCTGGACTTACATATCCAAATAGATGATAATTTTAACATCATATCCACGATCTACAGGAAGACCCTAGCTCGCAATACTATATTAAGAGCTGACTCATGCCACACTAGGCATACTATCAGAGGTATTCCTAAAGGCCAATACATCAGGGCACGCAGAAATTGTTCAAATATACAACAGTACAAGATACAATCAGATCTAATCACTCAGAGACTCCTGGAAAGGGGCTATAATAGGAACATACTCACACAAACAGCCAATGAAGTGAGCAAAATTGACAGACAGTCCTTGTTCTCCAGCTATTCTAGCAGGAACACTATCAGTAACCAAAAGACAAGAGTATCCTCTGAGGAAATTGTCTTTTCTACACAGTACAGTAGACAATTCGAGGAGATCTGCAAAATAGTACACAAATATCTTCCAATACTTCAGAGTGACAATAAATTAAAAAATATAACTAAACAACAAATCAAATGTGTAGCTAAGAAAGCCCCTACAGTAGGGGATAGAGTAAGGAAACATTTCACTAACAAGCCAACATCTGGTATTAATTGGCTAACCCCCAATAGGTTTTTTCAAATGTGGCCATATCTGTAAAAGTTGTAATTTCACACAGAAAACTGATTATTTTACCTCATTCATCACAGGTAAAATATTTCCTATTAAACAGAGAATAGTTTGTACCAGCCACTTTGTAGTATACCTTATCACATGTCAACAGTGTTCCCAACAATACGTAGGCCTCACCACACGCCCTCTAAAGGACCGTATTAGGCAGCATCTATTATGTCTAGAAGATGATATTCCAAAAACCCCTGTTGCTAAACATTTTTGGTCTCATGGTAGTCATATCAAACACCTTTTTACAGTTGTAGGCATAGAACATATCACCAAAGATATTAGAGGAGGAGATAGGGTAGGGAGGCTTCAGAGAAAAGAGGCATATTGGATATTTACCCTACAGACCAAATCTCCAAAGGGTATTAATAAGAGAAATGACCTGGATCTATTTATTGACTAGGTCTTGTTAATGCCTTATAACCATAGGGCCTTTCCCAGCTGTGGGTCTCATTTGCCATCTGTCATTTTCGCCCCCTTCTCTCTCCTTCCCTCCCTACAATCTTTGGCCCTAAGTGCTATTGTTTCATTCATACTATTTAATTTTTAGTGCTTATCTATTATTCTTCTATATTTATTCCTTTACTTCTTCATTCTGCATTCAGTCCTTCATTTGTCTATTTTACATTTTTAATCTTTATATTTATTTTTATTTTTCTACACATTTTTCCAGTATAGCTTCCTAAATTATTTTTATCAGAGTCACTCTATACATATTTTTCTTACCCACTTTTTTATTCTTGCATACTCTCATTTTTAATGTATTTCTTTCATACACACACATATTTTTACATTCAATCTATACCTAAAATCTGGTTATCATCTAGCCATTAGGAATATTTTTAGATTGTGCTGGCACCTACTTACTGATAGGTATTATTTACTCCCAGTGGTCTGGATATAGTTCCCCAGGTATTCACTCCATATACGTTAAATACTCCAGTCCCCTGGGGGTGCATTATGTACACCACTTATTTTCCTCCTACCAGAAGCCTGCCCCACCTCCAAGCATGTGAAATATAGAAGTTTATGATTATTTTTTAGTATTCACTTTTCTTTCCTTAGTACTTTCCCTTCTTCTGCATTTCTGTTTTTTGATATTTGGTTCCCCATTTATCCCCTTCCCTTAGAGTCTCTAGAACAGGCTCCTAGACTCTGGTCAACTAATGTAGAGTCCTTTATGCACCTTACGTGCTTAGTTATAATTCAGCTATAATTCAGTTTTGTTAATTTAACCCAATGTTTTTAGGGCTCACAATGACTATAACATTTTTTTCTATTCACGAACAGATACAATAACATTCGTTCTAACATTCGAATTCAAATATAAACACATTCGCCCATTCCTATTCTTAGTCTTTTAAATAGATACTTCTACATATATCTGTATATATCTATTTACCTGTATAAATTCATATAGATGTATAGATATAAATAAATATATATATATATATATATATATATATATATATATATATATATATAAATTTTAGAATTTATAGGGTTTCTAGCATAGTTTTTTAGTGGTTTTTAAAGAATATTATAATTAAATAAATGTATTGACTTTGGAATATTGACAAAAACAACAAACTTTTTTGCACACACACCACCTTTCAACAACACTGTTCACTATTTAGGTTATATTCATCACTTATTCCCCCCATTCTGAATGAAGAATACTTTGCCAATAGCTTTTTAGGTTTACCCCAAAAAAGTATGATCCCTCTATTCCCTTCTCTTATACGCATAACAACAAGTTTACCACTGATTGTATGTCACTATTTTTGTATGTGTGCATATCATGATTTCACTTACACGTTGTTTTCATTTATCACACTCACTTAAGTATCTAAGAGATTAGCACCGCCCATCCTTTTGTTCTATTGGCTATTGTTCCTGATTTAACCTCACCACAGGTAACACTAATTGATCTCTGATGAAGCGCATGTGAGCATGCGCGAAATGCGTCAGCTCTAGAACCCCTTGCACACCTGTGTTAGTGCTACCCACCCTGTGTATTGCGCGAAACGTGTCAGCTCTAGAACCCCTTGCACACCTGTGTTAGTGCTACCCACCCTGTGTATTGAATAAACCACTCGGCATTCAAGTTCCTGGTTCCTCGTTTCTTTTTTCAAGTATTTTATAGATATAAATATATATATTTTTAGAAATAATTTTATATATATATATATATATATATATATATATATATATATATATATATAAGAAAAGAGGGAGAGAGATGCACTCAGCTGAGACCGAACAAAAGCTAGAATTAAAGGGATAGCAAAGTCAAAATTAAACTTGCATGATTCAGATAGAGCATGACATTTTAAGGCACTTTAAAATTCACTTCTATTTTCAAATGTTCTTCATTCTCTTAGTATCCCTTGTTAAAAAATGAATACGCACATATCCTACACTAGTGGGAGCTGCTGCTAATTGGTGCATGCACACATTTGTCTTGTGATTGGCTAAATAGATATTTTCAGCTTCCTGTCAGTAGTGCAATGTTGTCCCTTCAGCAATGAATAACAAGAGAATGAAGAAAATGTGATAATACAATTACATTGGAAAGTTGTTTAAAATTGTATGTTCTATCTGAATCATAAAATAAAATTTTGGGGTTTACTATCTCTTTAACTTCCATGCCTGTTCATTTTCATTGCCACTCAAGGTGCATACTCTTTTAGGACACGTTGATGCCTTTCCACAGAGAAAAAATATCCGGTAGCATATCAGTCTGACCCTGCCCAATGACAGTCCAGAGCCGAAACACCAGGCAATTTCTCTCTGAACAAGAGAAACAACAACCCCAGATGATCGTTTCGGCCTTTTGTGGGCCTCATCAGTAAGGTGCAGTTGCATCTCTCTTAGGGCATGTGTGCAAAGAGTCCACGTCTGGTTTCCCCCATTACTCTTATGGAGACCCAAGAGTAATTTGCATAAATAAGAAAAGAGAAACACTTAGCTGAGACAGAACAAAAGCTAGAATAACTTCCATGCCTGTTCATTTTCTTTGCCACTCAGGGTGCGCGTTCTTTTAGCACATGTTGATGCCTTTCCACAGAGAAAAAATATCCTGTAGCATATCAGTCTGATCCTGCCCAATGACAGTCCAGCGCTGAATTACCAGGCAATTCTTCTCTGAACAAGAGAAACAACAACCCAAGTCAATCGTTTTGGCCTTCTGTGGGCCTCGTCACTGAGGTGCAGTTGTATCTCTCTAAGGGCATGTGTGCAAGGTGTCCACGTCTGTTTTCCCCCATTACTCTTAGGGAGACCCAAGAGTAATTTGCATAAATATCAGAAAAGAGAGAACAGCACTCCTGAGATAGAACAAAAGGTAGAATAGCTTGCTCAGAGAAGAATTGCCTGGTACTTCTGTCATTGGGCAGGATCAGACTGATATGCTACAGGATATTTTTTCTTTGTGGAAAGGCATCAACGTGTTCTAAAAAAACGCGCACACTGAGTTGCAATTGAAATGAACAGGCATGGAAGTTATTCTAGCTTTTGTTCTATCTCAGGAGTGCTGTTCTCTCTTTTCTGAGATATATACAGGGAGTGCAGAATTATTAGGCAAGTTGTATTTTTGAGGATTAATTTTATTATTGAACAACAACCATGTTCTCAATGAACCCAAAAAACTCATTAATATCAAAGCTGAATATTTTTGGAAGTCATTTTTAGTTTGTTTTTAGTTTGAGCTATTTTAGGGGGATATCTGTGTGTGCAGGTGACTATTACTGTGCATAATTATTAGGCAACTTAACAAAAAACAAATATATACCCATTTCAATTATTTATTTTTACCAGTGAAACCAATATAACATCTCAACATTCACAAATATACATTTCTGACATTCAAAAACAAAACAAAAACAAATCAGTGACCAATATAGCCACCTTTCTTTGCAAGGACACTCAAAAGCCTGCCATCCATGGATTCTGTCAGTGTTTTGATCTGTTCACCATCAACATTGCGTGCAGCAGCAACCACAGCCTCCCAGACACTGTTCAGAGAGGTGTACTGTTTTCCCTCCTTGTAAATCTCACATTTGATGATGGACCACAGGTTCTCAATGGGGTTCAGATCAGGTGAACAAGGAGGCCATGTCATTAGATTTTCTTCTTTTATACCCTTTCTTGCCAGCCACGCTGTGGAGTACTTGGACGCATGTGATGGAGCATTGTCCTGCATGAAAATCATGTTTTTCTTGAAGGATGCAGACTTCCTCCTCTACCACTGCTTGAAGAAGGTGTCTT